>NC_061105.1:34226250-34238750 GCF_015104395.2 Macrobrachium nipponense
CCCATAAAAACGCCAAAATATAGAGGAAAAACTTACTTATTTCAGATTCGTATCCTTTGGCCCTTATGCCAGACCAGTTAAAAAAACAACTAGAATTCATAGTGGCTTTGATAAATTCATATCGAGGAAAAATAGTACCAGCCGTGAGAAATATTAATATGTTTTAAAAGGAGTGTTACTAAATGCTTTAACTGGCCTTAATAAGAAATATCTGTTCCCCGCTAGATTTATGATAGCCATCCGCTTGCTAAAAAAAGTTAAGGAGAGGGAGAAACGCAGAATCTTATATTTTGGCGTTTTATGGGGCTCTTGTTTTATTAGAATGGAAGTTTCTGTCTTATAACAGGAACATTTTTTACCCCAGTAACAATACAGACCATACAGAAGAGAGAAAGAGAAAGGAGAGAGGGAACCTCGCTTACCTTTCCAGTGAAGCCCCATTCCGGGAGTCCTTCCATGGAATGGAAGGGACATTGGTCTCCAGGATACTTCTCAATTCCATTCTCTTTTCTTCAGATCCCGAAATCCAGTGGACCGTTGTTGAAAAACTAAGCATGGAGACAGCGAGGAGTTGACTAAATATAGCATTGAATCATGTTTGCTTCATATTGCATAATCCTAACAGTCTTGTACTTGTACTTCGTGTGTTGTGACCTGTATGCTCCAACCGTTGAGGACTCCGCGCCTTTGTTTGGGTCTCAATCGGTTCATGTTAGCGTACAGGATACCACTATTAATTATAATATGGCGGATTCTGTTCATACAGAAATCGTCGTGGAAAAATCCAACAGCTTTGGTACGTCAGCCTTTGCCGTCGCCATCCTTGGAATGGCATTGTTGGCAGGCTTGGCGTTTGCTCTGTACTGGATTTACAATCTTACAAGAACCCACCGACATTTTGATCTACAAGACGACTTGGAAATTAATATCGAGGACGAGGTTATATTAGAAGACAGTTTGGAAACTGAGGATCTCGAAGAGGAAGAAATATACTTTGACGAAGAAGACAGTCTGGATATGGAGCAACTCGATGAATCTGATGTTAACTTAGAAACGGATATTAACGAAGAAGCTAGACTGGAAGACAGTCTAGATATGGAACTATTCGATACTGATGACTTGGATAAGGACCTTGAAGATGAATCTAGACTGGAGGACAGGCTATATATGGACATATTTGAGGATACTGCAGATACTGAAGATACTGAGTATACTGAGGAGGAGGAGGAGGAGGAGGAGAAGGAGCCGTGTTTAGAAGTTTACTTACTGAGACAAGGTCTGGAACAAATGGAAGAAGAAAAAAGAAGCTTAGAAGAGGATTTGGATAAATGCCAAGATCATGCACGTAAAATGGAAAACCTCTGGATCGGAGCTAAGGAAGAGATCGAACTGCTCCGACGTCAGCTATTGGAGAAAAATCTACTGCTGGAAAAGAGAGCAGAGGAGGAAAAGGAAATGAAAGATGAATTTGAAAAGGAATTGGGCGACAAAGGTAGAAAAATCGATAATCTGCTCCAGCAAAATGAACAACTTGCAGATGAGAAGAGGCAGCTGGAAATGGACTTGAAACTGGCTTTAGCTCAAGTACCAAAAATGGAAGAGGTCAACAGAGAACACCTGGAGGAAGGAATGTCACTGAAGGGAGCAGAACTCAGAATCAAATTAAAAGAAAATGAAAACCTCAACAAGTTGCTTGACCTGGATTATGAAAACCTCTGTATGCTGAATGAAGACTTGAGGAATTATATAGTTGAGAAAGAAATAGAGCTGGAGCGCACTTTACACAAGGGAGCAGAACTCAGCCTCAAATTAAAAGAAAGTGAAACCCTCAACCAGTTGTTAGACCTGGAGAATGGAGACCTCTGGAGGCTGAATGAAGACTTGACGAATGTTTTAGTTGAGAAACAAAGAGACCTGGAGCGCACTTTACACTGGGGAGCAAAACTCATCCTCAAATTAAAAGAAAGTGAAAACCTCAACCAGCTGCTTGACATGGCGAATGGAGACCTCTGTAGGCAAAATGAAGACTTGAAGATTGTTTTAGTTGAGAAAGAGAAGGAGGCAGAGCTGCTGAAAGGAGAAAATATAAAGATCGACAATACTCTTGCCGAAGAGACGGAAAGGCTGCTTAGAACAGTCGAAGAGCAGGTCAGTAACACTGCAACGCTTGCTAGAACGTCAAGAAGAAGACATCATCTCTTTCAGGAAGGAGAGTGAAACCCAATGGGATAGAGTGAAAGATGTTATTCATGGAGATGAATGAAGAACTTTATAGGAGGCTGGAAGACAAGCTCTCAGTTTGAGAGTCAACAACTGTAATAGGTTGGGGAGGGACAAGCTCTCAGTTGAGACAACAGCGTATGGAGGGGTTGGAGGACAAGCTCTCAGTTGAGAGCCAAAGCTGTAGGAGGGTTTGGAGGACCAAGCTATCAGTTTGAGAGCCAACAGCTGTTTGGAGGTGGAGGACAAGCTCGGAGGTTGGAGGAGGCCAACGTGTTTTGAGGTTTTGGAGACAATCTCAGTTTGAGAGCCAACAGCTGTATGGAGGTTGGAGGACAAGCTCTCAGTTTGAAGAGAACAGTGTATGGAGGTTGAGACCAAGCTTCTCAGTTTGAGAGCCAACAGTGTATGGAGGTTTGGAGGACAAGCTCTCAGTTTGAGAGCCAACAGCTGTTTGGAGGCGGGAGGACAAAGCCTCAGTTGAGACCAACAAGCTGTTTGGAGGTTGGAGGACAAGCTCTCAGTGAGAGCCAAAACAAGCTGTTGGAAGGCAGGTTCACCAGAAGAAAGTAGAATAACTAGAAGAACCGGGCTCTGCAGAAAAATTAAGTATGCTCTGTCTCTTGATGGCAGGACTTCTAGAAGAAAGGATTCTCTGGTCAGCGGGCAAGTCGGGTATCTAGAATCTATTCTTTAGCAGATGTTTCCTTCCCGGTTATTCTATTGGAATAATCTCCAGAAGGAACCGGGCTCTGCAGGAAAGTCAAGTATGGCTATGGCCCTTGATGCAGACTTCAATAGGAGATCTCTGTCAAAGCGCAAATAGGTCGGAATCAGATCATTCTAACAGATGTCTCCTGAGGCCAGGAGAACAGCTCTCAAGTGAAAAAGCCATTGTCCAGGGATCTTCCTAATCACCTGGTAGCGCAGAGACTCTTACCCAGTTTGAGAGCCAACCATTGTTCAGCCGACTCTTCATAGTGGAATGGTTGGTTGAGGATCCCCCCCATCCTTCGGTCAATCAGTAAAACTCCCTAGGAAAGTCACAATGTTCGGCAGATGATTCCTCAGGGTTAAGGTGACAAGCTCTTAGTTTGAGAGGCCAAACAACTTGTATGGAGGTTGGAGGACAAGCTCTCAGTTTGAGAGCCAACAGCTTTGGGAAGCCAGAAGGTCACCAGAAGGTTACCCAGAGGCATGTGGTAGGAATACTTAGAAGGAACCGCTCTGCAGAAAGTTAAGTTATGCTATGCCCCTTGATGCAGACTTCTAAAAAGAAGATCTCTGTTCAAAGCAGCAAATAGTCGGAGGGGAATTAAGGATCCTATTTTGTAGATGTCTTCCTTTCGGTTTCATTCTAATTGGAATTATCCTAGAAGGACCTGGCCTGCAAGAAAATTCAGTTGCTATGTTCCCTTGATGAAGACTTTAATAGAAGAACTCTGTCAAAAGGGGCAAAAATAGTCAGATATCCTAGAGTACTCTGCAGAAAATTAAGTATGCTATGTCTCTTGATGCAGACTTCTAGAAGAAGATCTCTGTCAAAGCGGGCAAATAGTCGGATATCTAGATCTATTCTTGCAGATGTCTTCCTTCTGGTTATTCTGTTGGAATAATCTAGAAGACCGGCTCTGCAGAAAGTCAAGTATGCTATGTCCCTTGATGCAGACTTCTAATAGAAGATCTCTGTCAAAGCGGGCAAATAGTCGGATATCTAGATCTATTCTAACAGATGTCTTCCTGAGGCAGGAGAACCAGCTCTCAGGGTGAAAGCCATTGTCCAGGGATCTTCCTAATCACCTGGTCAGGCAGAGGGACTCTTACCCAGTGAGAGCCAACCATTGTTCAGCCGACTCTCTCAGTGAAAGTTAATGGTTGGTGAGATCCCCCCCATCTCGTCAATCAGTAAAACTTTCCCTAGGAAAGTCAACAACTGTTCGGCAGATGACCTCTCAGGGTAAGAGTGACAAGCTCTTAGTTGAGAGCCAACAACTGTATGGAGGTTGGAGGACAAGCTCTCAGTTTGAGAGCCAACAGCTGTTTTGGGAAGGCCAGAAGGTCCAGAAGGTCACCAAGAGGACATAGTGTAGGAATAATCTAGAAAGACCGGTCTGCAGAAAGTTAAGTATGCTATGCCCCTTGATGCAGACTTCTAAAAGAAGATCTCTGTCAAAGCAGGCAAATAGTCGGATATCTAGATCTATTCTTGTAGATGTCTTCCTTCTGGTCATTCTATTGGAGTAATCTAGAAGACTGGCTCTGCAGAAAATCAAGTATGCTATGTCCCTTGATGAAGACTTCTAATAGAAGATCTCTGTCAAAGCGGGCAAATAGTCAGATATCTAGATTTACTCTTGCAGATGTCTTCCTTCTGGTTATTCTGTTGGAATAATCTAGAAGACCGGCTCTGCAGAAAGTCAAGTATGCTATGTCCCTTGATGAAGACTTCTAATAGAAGATCTCTGTCAAACGGGGCAAAATAGTCGGATAATCTAGACCTATTTTCTTGCAGATGCTTCCTTCTGGTTATTCTGTTGGAATAATCTAGAAGACCGGCTCTGCAAAAAGAAAGAAGTATGCTATGTCCTTGATGCAGACTTCTAATAGAAGATCTCTGTCAAAGCGGGCAAATAGCGGATATCTAGATATAAACAGATGTCTTCCTGAGGCAGGAGGACCAGCTCTCAGGGTGAAAGCCAATGTCCAGGGATCTTCTTAATCACCTAGTCAGGCAGAGGAACTCTTACCCAGTGAGAGCCAACCGTTTTTCAGCCGACTCTCTCAGTGAAAGTTAATGGTTGTTGAGATCCCCCCATCTCATCAATCAGTAAAACTTTCCCAAGGAAAGTCAACAACTGTTCGGCACATGACCTCTCAGGGTAAGAGTGACAAGCTCTTAGTTTGAGAGCCAACAGCTGTATGGATGTTGGAGGACAAGCTCTCAGTTTGAGAGCCAACAGCTGTTTGGAAGGCCAGAAGGTCACAAGAAGGTCACCAGAGGACATAGTGTAGGAATAATCTAGAAGACCGGCTCTGCAGAAAGTCAAGTATGCTATGTCCCTTGATGCAGACTTCTAATAGAAGATCTCTGTCAAAGCGGGCAAATAGTCGGATATCTAGATATATTCTAACAGATGTCTTCCTGAGGCAAGAGGACCAGCTCTCAGGGTGAAAGCCAATGTCCAGGGATCTTCCTAATCACCTGGTCAGGCAGAGGAACTCTTACCTAGTGAGAGCCAACCGTTGTTCAGCTGACTCTCTCAATGAAAGTCAATGGTTGGTGAGATCCCCCCATCTCGGCAATCAGTAAAACTTTCCCTAGGAAAGTCAACAACTGTTTGGCAGATGACCTCTCAGGGTAAGAGTGACAAGCTCTTAGTTTGAGAGCCAACAGCTGTATGGAAGCTGGAGGACAAGCTCTCAGTTTGAGAGCCAACAGCTGTTTGGAAGGCCAGAAGGTCACCAGAAGGTCACCAGAGGACATAGTGTAGGAATAATCTAGAAGACCGGCTCTGCAGAAAGTTAAGTATGCTATGTCCCTTGATGCAGACTTCTAAAAGAAGATCTCTGTCAAAGCAGGCAAATAGTCGGATATCTAGATCTATTCTTGTAGAGGTCTTCCATTCTGGTCATTCTGTTGGAGTAATCTAGAAGACTGGCTCTGCAGAAAATCAAGTATGCTATGTCCCTTGATGAAGACTTCTAATAGAAGATCTCTGTCAAAGCGGGCAAATAGTCAGATATCTAGATTTACTCTTGCAGATGTCTTCCTTCTGGTTATTCTGTTGGAATAATCTAGAAGACCGGCTCTGCAGAAAAATTCAAGTATGCTATGTCCCTTGATGCAAGACTTCTTTAATAGAAGATCTCTGTCAAAGCGGGCAAATAGTCGGATATCTAGATCTATTCTTGCAGATGTCTTCCTTATGGTATTCCTTTGTTGGAATAATCTAGAAGACCGGCTCTGCAGAAAGTCAAGTATGCTATGTCCCTTGATGCAGACTTCTAATAGAAGATCTCGTCAAAGCGGGCCATAGTCGGATAGCTAATCTATTCTGGCAGAGTTCTTCTTCGTTATTCTGTTGGAATAATTAGAAGACCGCCTCTGGGCAGAAAGTCAGTGCTATGTCCCTTGAGCAACTTTAATAGAGATCTCTTGTGAAAGGCCAATAGTCGGATTCTGATCTATTCTTGCGAAGTCTTACGGTTATCTGTTGGAATAACTAGAAAGACCCGGCTTCTGCAGAAAACAAGTATGCTAGTCCCTTGATCAGACCTTCCTAAATAAATATCTTCTTCAAAGCGGGCCAAATATTCGGATATCTGTCAATTTCTTGCAGAATCTTCCTTCTGGTTATTCTGTTGGAATAATTAGAAAGACCGGCTCTGCAGAAAAAAGTCAAGTATGCTATGTTTTCCCTTGATGCAGAACTTCTAATAGGAAGATCTCTTGTTCCAAAGCGCGGGCAAATAGTCGGATATCTAGATATATTCTAACAGATGTCTTCCTGAGGCAGGAGGACCAGCTCTCAGGGTGAAAGCCAATGTCCAGGGATCTTCTTAATCACCTAGTCAGGCAGAGGAACTCTTACCCAGTGAGAGCCAACCGTTTTTCAGCCGACTCTCTCAGTGAAAGTTAATGGTTGGTGAGATCCCCCCATCTCATCAATCAGTAAAACTTTCCCAAGGAAAGTCAACAACTGTTCGGCACAGACCTCTAGGGGTAAGAGTGACACTCTTTATGAGAGCCAACAGCTGTAATGATGTGGAGGACAAGCCTCATTAGAGCCCCAACAGCTTTGGAAGGCCAGAAGGCAAGAGGCACCAGAGGACATAGTGCTAGTATCTAGAAGGACCGCTCTGCAGAAAGTCAAGTAATGCTATGTCCCTTGATGCAGACTCTAATAGAAGATCGTCCAAAGCGGGCAAATAGCGATATCTATATATTTCTAACAGATGTCTTCCTTTGAGGCAAGAGGACAAGGCTCTCCAGTGAGCCAAGTCCAGGATCTTCCTAATCAACCTGGGGCAGGCACAAGAAGGAACTCTTACCTATGAGAGCCACCGTTTTGTTCAGCGACTCAATGAAGTCAATGGTTGGTGAGATCCCCCCCATATCGGCAATCAGTAACTCTAGGAAGTCAACAACTGTTTGGCCGATGGACTCAGGGTAAGAGTGCAAGCATGAAAGTTGAGAGCAAGCGTATGGAAGCTGGAGGAAAAAGCTCTCAGTGAGACCAACAGCTTGGAAGGCAGAGGTCAAGGTCACCAGAGGACATAGTGTTAGGAACTAAAACGAGAGCTCTGGCAGAAAGTAAGTATGCAATGTCTTGATGGGCAGAAATTCTAAAAGAAGATCTCTGTCAATGCGGGCTAATAGTCGGATATCTAGATCTATTCTTGCAGATGTATTGCATCTGGTCATTCTGTTGGAGTAATCTAGAAGACTGGCTCTGCAGAAAATCAAGTATGCTATGTCCCTTGATGAAGACTTCTAATAGAAGATCTCTGTCAAAGCGGGCAAATAGTCAGATATCTAGATTTACTCTTGCAGATGTCTTCCTTCTGGTTATTCTGTTGGAATAATCTAGAAGACCGGCTTTGCAGAAAGTCAAGTATGCTATGTCCCTTGATGCAGACTTCTAATAGAAGATCTCTGTCAAAGCGGGCAAATAGTCGGATATCTAAATCTATTCTTGCAGATGTCTTCCTTCTGGTTATTCTGTTGGAATAATCTAGAAGACCGGCTCTGCAGAAAAATCAAGTATCTATGTCCCTTGATGCAGACTTCTAATAGAAGATCTCTGTCAAAGCGGGCAAATAGTCGATATCTAGATCTATTCTTGCAGATGTCTTCCTTCTGGTTATTCTGTTGGAATAATCTAGAAGACCGGCTCTGCAGAAAGTCAAGTATGCTATGTCCCTTGATGCAGACTTCTAATAGAAGATCTCTGTCAAAGCGGGCAAATAGTCGGATATCTAGATCTATTCTTGCAGATGTCTTCCTTCTGGTTATTCTGTTGGAATAATCTAGAAGACCGGCTCTGCAGAAAGTCAAGTATGCTATGTCCCTTGATGCAGACTTCTAATAGAAGATCTCTGTCAAAGCAGGCAAATAGTCGGATATCTAGATCTATTCTTGCAGAAGTCTTCCTTCTGGTTATTCTGTTGGAATAATCTAGAAGACCGGCTCTGCAGAAAATCAAGTATGCTATGTCCCTTGATGCAGACTTCTAATAGAAGATCTCTGTCAAAGCGGGCAAATAGTCGGATATCTAGATCTATTCTTGCAGATGTCTTCCTTCTGGTTATTCTGTTGGAATAATCTTGACCAGAAAGTCAAGTATGCTATGTCCCTTGATGCAGACTTCTAATAGAAGATCTCTGTCAAAGCGGGCAAATAGTCGGATATCTAGATCTATTCTAACAGATGTCTTCCTGAGGCAGGAGGACCAGCTCTCAGGGTGAAAGCCAATGTCCAGGGATCTTCCTAATCACCTGGTCAGGCAGAGGAACTCTTACCCAGTGAAAGCCAACCGTTGTTCAGCCGACTCTCTCAGTGAAAGTTAATGGTTGGTGGAGATCCCCCCATCTCGTCAATCAGTAAAACTTTCCCAAGGAAAGTCAACAACTGTTCAGCAGATGACCTATCATAAGAGTGTCAAGCTCTTAGTTTGAGAGGCTAAGCAGCTGTATGGAGGTTGGAGGACAAAGCTCTTCAGTTTGAGAGCCAACAGCTGTTTGGAAGGCCAGAAGTCAGAAGGGTCACCAGAGGACATAGTATGGAATAATCTAGAAGACCGGCTCTGCAGAAAGTTAAGTATGCTATACCCCTTGATGCAGACTTCTAAAAGAAGATCTCTGTCAAAGCGGGCAAATAGTCGAATATCTAGATCTATTCTTGTAGATGTCTTCCTTCTGTTCATTCTATTGTAGTAAATCTAGAAGAACTGGCTCTGCAGAAATCAAGTATGCTATGTCCCTTGATGAAGATTCTAATAGAATATCTCTCTCTTAAAGTGGGCAATCCCTGCGAGTCAGATATCTAGATTTATCTTGCAGATGTCTCCTTCTGGGAAAATTCTGCTATGGAATATCTAGAAGCGGGACCGGCTCTGCACGGTTAGTAATATGCTATGTCCCTTGATGCAGACTTTCTAAATAGAAGATCTCTGTCAAAGCGGGCAAATAGTCGGATATCTAGATATATTCTAACAGATGTCTTCCTGAGGCAGGAGGACCAGCTCTCAGGGTGAAAGCCAATGTCCAGGGATCTTCCTAATCACTTGGTCAGGCAGAGGAACTCTTACCCAGTGAGAGCCAACTGTTGTTCAGCCGACTCTCTCAGTGAAAGTTAATGGTTTGGTGAGATCCCCCATCTCGTCAATCAGTAAAACTTTCCCAAGGAAAGTTCAACAACTGTCGGCAGATGACCTCTCAGGTAAGAGTGACAAGCTCTTAGTTTGAGAGCCAACAGCTGTATGGATGTTGGAGAACAAGCTCTCAGTTTGAGAGCCAACAGCTGTTTGGAAGGCCAGAAGGTCACCAGAAGGTCACCAGAGGACATAGTGTAGGAATAATCTAGAAGACCGGCTCTGCAGAAAGTTAAGTATGCTATTTCCCTTGATGCAGACTTCTAAAAGAAGATCTCTTTCAAAGCAGGCAAATAGTCGGATATCTAGATCTATTCTTGTAGATGTCTTCCTTCTGGTCATTTTGTTGGAATAATCTAGAAGACTGGCTTGCAAAAAATCAAGTATTGCTTATGTCCCTTGATTGAAGATTCTAATAGAAGATCTCTGTCAGCAGGGCATAGTCAGATATCTAGATTTACTCTTGCAGATGTCTGCATTCCCTGGTTATTCTGTTGGAATAATCTAGAGACTAGTCTCGTGCAAGGAAAGTCAAGTACTGCTATGTACCCTGATGAAGACTTCTATAGAGATCTCTGTCAAAGCGGGCAAATAGTCGGATATCTAGATCTATTCTTGCAGATGTCTTCCTTCTGGTTATTCTGTTGGAATAATCTAGAAGACCGGCTCTGCAGAAAATCAAGTATGCTATGTCCCTTGATGCAGACTTCTAATAGAAGATCTCTGTCAAAGCGGGCAAATAGTCGGATATCTAGATATATTCTAACAGATGTCTTCCTGAGGCAGGAGGACCAGCTCTCAGGGTGAAAGCCAATGTCCAGGGATCTTCTTAATCACCTAGTCAGGCAGAGGAACTCTTACCCAGTGAGAGCCAACCGTTGTTCAGCCGACTCTCTCAGTGAAAGTCAATGGTTGGTGAGATCCCCCCATCTCGGCAATCAGTAAAACTTTCCCAAGGAGAGTTAACAACTGTTCGGCAGATGACCTCTCAGGGTAAGAGTGACAAGCTCTTAGTTTGAGAGCCAACAGCTGTATGGATGTTGGAGGACAAGCTCTCAGTTTGAGAGCCAACAGCTGTTTGGAAGGCCAGAAGGTCACCAGAAGGTCACCAGAGGACATAGTGTAGGAATAATCTAGAAGACCGGCTCTGCAGAAAGTTAAGTATGCTATTTCCCTTGATGCAGACTTCTAAAAGAAGATCTCTGTCAATGCGGGCAAATAGTCGGATATCTAGATCTATTCTTGCAGATGTCTTGCATCTGGTCATTCTGTTGGAGTAATCTAGAAGACTGGCTCTGCAGAAAATCAAGTATGCTATGTCCCTTGATGAAGACTTCTAATAGAAGATCTCTGTCAAAGTGGGCAAATAGTCGGATATCTAGATCTATTCTTGCAGATGTCTTCCTTCTGGTTATTCTGTTGGAATAATCTAGAAGACCGGCTCTGCAGAAAGTCAAGTATGCTATGTCCCTTGATGCAGACTTCTAATAGAAGATCTCTGTCAAAGCGGGCAAATAGTCGGATATCTAGATCTATTCTTACAGATGTCTTCCTTCTAAGGATGAGAGCCCACAATTGTTTGGAGGCAGGAGGACCAGCTCTCAGGGTGAGAGCCAATGTCCAGGGATCTTCCTAATCACCTGGTCAGACAGAGGAACTCTTACCCAGTGAGAGCCAATCGTTGTTCAGCCGACTCTCCCAGTGAAAGTCAATGGTTGGTGAGATCCCCCCATGTATTTTCATATATGTTAACCGAAGGGGAATTTTTTAGTCGATAAGAAATTTGTCGGCTCACGGACGCGAACAAACTTCTTATCGACTAAAAAATTCCCCTTCGGTTAACATATGAAAATATATTAATTCCAAGGTGGAGCGAATTAGATATTAAAGGACATTTGTAGCTCGATATAATATATATATATATATATATATATATATATATATATATATATATATGTATATATAGTACACACCTTTGTCAGTTTACTTAATTCATTGCCTGTCTGACCCAGAGGATATTGATGGATTTTAAACTAGAATGATAAACAGTTTAATTAAAGTATTAAGAATCCGGAAACCTTTGCTGTCGAGAGAAGTTCACCTAATTAAAATTATATTTTTTATTTGCCACTGTCTTTTAGTTTTTTGCTTTAGACCTTTTTATTTTTTACAACACTCTCAGCCCCCCCCCCCCCACCCCCCCACCCCCACAAGAAAATCGAACTGAATGCTACAAAAACGCCCAACGTGGACGATGAATGACGGGAAGGTCAGAGGAATAAATGTGGCTATATAAAGAAGAAAGTTTAAAATATGATCACGGCATTGATATAAAACCGAAGGAAAAATATTTTGACAAGAGAGATAATTAAATCAAATGAATAGTCTTCATCCAATTCGACTGGGTAGTTTTTAAAGTATGTGGTTCCGGGTTGCATCCTTCCTTCTAGGGGTCCATCACTGTTCTTACTGTCTGCGCTGTTTCTAAGAGCACACTCTGCTGCACGAGTCCTGGAGCTACTTCAGCATCCAGTTTTTCCAGGTTCCTTTTCAGGGATCTCGGGATACTGCCTCTTAGTGTTCCTATGATTATGGATACAATTTCCACTGGCATATCCCATATCCTTCTTATTTCTATTTTCAGGTCTTGATACTTATCGATTTTTCTCTTTCTTTCTCATCTGCTCTGGTGTCCCTTGGTATTGAGATATCAATGAGTGATACTTTATTATTATTATTATTATTATTATTATTATTTTATTATATCAATTATTATTATTATTATTATTATTATTATTATTATTATTATTATATTATTATTATTATTATTATTATTATATTATTATTATTATTATTATTCAGAATGTGCAAACATCCATACGGAGCAACCTAAAATGGTTGTCATAT
>NC_061105.1:34251250-34291250 GCF_015104395.2 Macrobrachium nipponense
ATATATATATATATACTATATATATATATATATATATATATATTTATATATATATATGTATATATATATATATATATATATATATATATATATATATATATATATATAAGGATGTGTGTTAGTATGTGGCCCTATGAATTTTTTCTTTCATAAATTGGCAGCATGAATTAGTGGATTCCAAACATCAAAGCAACTATAAAGTTCTATTCCTACAGTTATATTTCCTTCTAAAAAAGAACTTTTTTCGGTTGTTTAAAGATAAATTATTTTAGTCGATTCGTAAGAGAATTTTTTTATTTTTCATCGGTACAAGATATACCATTTTAGTCAAGAAGAAAACGATATTTAGTCCATTTCGTCAAGAAAATCACCTGTGCATTTAATCTAAAATGGTACATTTTCAGTCTGTTGTGAACTGGAAATAAATTCTGGACAGTTTTAAATGAAAAGGATTTTTACCTTTTGGAATTGAAATTTTAGCTATTCAAAAAGATTTGTGTCCTTTGTTGATATATTTGCAAAAGGAGATTATCTGTAGTTTAATTTCAAAATTGAAAACGACTATTAGTTTAATTTAGATGGAAAATTCTTTATTTTCATTTAAAGTAAAATTATTCAATATGTTGTGAAAGGTAAAGGATTTTGCTTTTAATATAAAAGAAAAGGAATTTTTATTTTTATATGGAAAGGAAAATTACATTTAATGTAAAGTAATGTGACTGATTTAGTAATAGTAATTATTTTTAAGCAATTCTGAAGTGAAATTTGTATTTGACTATAGTTCAAGGACAGTGATTTGACTTGGGTCCGGTGTAAGCGTGACAATTCTCATTTCCCCAACCTATAGAGCAAAGTTTGCTTTTGGGACTAATTGTGACTCACTGTTACTTACAGCAGGTTGCACGTCAGGAACGTTAATACTACGGTCCAACCTCAATACTTTTAGCCAGGTTTCAAACTAGTTTATACTGGTGTGGCGTTTTTCTAGTGTGGAAGTGAAATTGCATTGTTTACACAAGCATGTAAAGTTAGATGACACTGAAAAACATTCCATACCAACTAGGCTCCAGATTGATTTGCTAAACGGGAATCTTTTAGGGGGGGCTCTTATCCTCGGAAGACAAATACAAAAGGGAAAGAGGGTTGCATATCTTCAAACGACTCTTTAGGTATACTTAGTCACATCATGAAAAGCTAGATCTGTTCATGTGCATGTTTACTATTTGTGTTAACAACAGCAACATAGGGATACTTAACTTCATGTTTGAATTTCACCTTCGTCAGCCTGGTCAACATGTCTTGCCACTGATTCAAGGTCATGTGAGAGACGTGACGTCTCTAGCGTTGGGATTTACCGTCTCGAACCTCTCTTATATAACCGTCATCTTTATGACGCATTATGCGTCTGAAGCTACGATGATGTCTTGCTCTACTATGCTCAGGTATTTTGATATATTCTGTTGCCTCTGTAAAAAGTCTTTAGCCTCCCCTTAACTTTTAATTTTTTTCTGCTTTTATCAAGTAATATTTTATTCACGAATAGACATACCATTTTTCATTTAACAAATATCCACTATAATTTTTATTTTTTCTATTTTAGTTTTTACTTTAGTTGTTGGGTCTGCGTTTAGGTGAATTGCTTTCATGGAGTTTCCCCTTCCCCTAAAAAGGAATATACACCCCTCCCTCCTCCATCTCCTCCCCCTTTTCAGGAGGAGGCTCCATCCTCCCTTCTTTCCATTCTGTTCCAGAAATGATGAAATGTCAAGAGCAGACATTGACCACTTAAGAGAGAAGGAGGATCATAATACGGTTATTCGTGAACCATTCAGGGATGGCGATGCTTATATGTGTATATTATATTATATATATATATATATATTATAATATATATTATAATATAGATATATATTATGTTATATATATAACTATATATATATGAATATAATATACATACACACACACACATACATCTAATAAAAGGAGAACATAAAAAACACCAAAATATAGAGAGAAAAGTGCTATATTTCAGAGACTGCTGTCTCCCTCATCAGGTATATGAATAAGAAAAGTTTACAGAAAAGGTTTGTATTCATACCAAGAGATCCATCCACAGGTAAGCCAATTTAGGTCAACTGCGGGTACAAGAGGCAAATGATGGCATCGGCCAATAATAAAAGAGAGGCAGGTAATGAACATCTCAAAAGGAGCATGGGACTCAGATGTGATCGACAAAATTTTCATTCAACCAACGCTTAAGAAGATTAAAGGAAGATTATCAGCGGGGGTGACCTAAATTGGCTTACCTGTGGATGGATCTCTTGGTATAAATACCACCTTTTCTGTAAACTTTTCTCATTCATCTACCTGAAGAAGGAGACAGCAGTCTCTGAAATATTTTGGTGTTTTTTATGGGCTCCTTTTATTAGATGGAATTTTGTTGTAACAGAACATTTTTACCAGTCAATATATACACACACACACACACATATATATATTATAATAATATATATATATACATATATTGTAAACAACATTTTTACCCAGTCATATAATTAGTACATAATTAGATATAATATATATATAATAATTATATATATATATTATATATATATATATATAATAGATATAATATGTATATATGTATGTACGATATGTATGTATGTATGTATATCAAGGTTCCAGTTCCAGTAGCAAAGGGATTGTTGTAGAAAAAGGGCCTTTTCATTCAGTTCGTTCCTGTTTAATAATAATAATAATAATTAAATAATAATATAATAATAATAAGAATAATATAATATAAATAATATTATTATTATTTATTATATAGTATTTTCTTTTATTATTATTAATATTTAATTATTATTATTTAATAACAATAATAATAATAAATAAAGTTAATTAACTAACATTATTATTCATTATAATAATTAAAAATATCTATTATTATTATTCTTATTAATTATTATTATTATTATTTTATTATTATTAATCATTATTATTATATTATTATTTATTATTACGTTTCGAAAACCTAGAAGCAATTTAGATTCAAGATTAAAGTGAAAGCTGTAATCTCGAAATTAAGTATTTTAAAGAGGGAGTCGAGGAGTGGCTGGAAGAGAGAGAGAGAAGAGAGGTATAGAGCGAAGAGAGAGAGAGAGAGAGATTGTGAATACGGGAAGGACAGTAAATAGCAAAGAGATAAATAAGAGGCAGCGCATTAGTGAAAGAGAGAGAGAGAAGTGTCAGTACCATTGCCACATTAAACACGCTGCTCGCTTTGAAAATACAACTAAGAATGAACCACGAAAGAGTTGTGAAAATATCACTTTTTTTTTAAATATTTTGATATTTTTAATTATTCATCTTTTCTATGGTTTTGCTGACATATTTATCGCTTGTACTTGGATTACCTCTGCTTAGAGATCTCTTCATACCACCAGCATGTCGTTCAATTCTCCGTAATTAGTAGCTTTGGAGAGCTCCCCCTACTTCTGCTATCCGTAATTTACATACCAGGCCATGTGTAAAGAAGCTAAAGACTTAAGTGGTGAAGTTCTATATTTTTCCCTTCACAGCTGCATTGAAAAATATACTGGAATAAAAGTGTCACCCTCACTGAGCATGAGAAAGGAATTTGCTCCCATTTTTAAAACATTAACCTTTCCATTACTCTCTTTGCAGGGCGAACTCCCCACCTTCTCTCTCTCTCTCTCTCTCTCTCTCTCTCTCTTCCATTTTGGACCAGAAGTGATGAACTGCCAAGAGCAAACATTGCCTTCTGTAGAGTAGGAATAATCTTATTTAAAGCACATTCTATGGTCCAGTGATTACTAGACCTAGATGTTTATTTGGAAAGTAACGGAGACAGGACACCGAAAGCTATTGGTATTCACACTGGTTCTGTCTGTCTGCCTCACATACATACATACATGAATGTTTTCTGTATTGTAGCTTTTCATCCTGATATCAGTATACCATCTCTATAAATGGCTGTATTCTTCCATTTGAACTACTTCCTTTCCAGTCCGAGGGTGCTATCTGTAAGAGTCACAAAAAGGCCCTGATAGTCTCCGGAGCATTCAATCAAGTTCAGTAACGTGATGTTTGGCAGTCAGGGTGCGTCCACAGTACAATAAGACGTGTCACAAACGCACGCCGGCAACTTCCTGCATGCATATCACAAACGGGTTGAAAACAAGTCAACTACCGTAAGTGGAGAATGTACCATTGGTAAATGCTGGGTAAATCAGTCGTATGAACCACTGGTGTAGACAAACAATAGTCACTGACTAATATTTACCTTGCAGTGTGGACGCACTGTTATAGTCTATATTAGTAAAGTTGAGGAAAATTGAACCTTCTTAGTAAATGTTAGGCTGTGTGACATTTAATACTAAACTCCATTATAACATAGGCTAATGTGACCACCACAGAAAGTTCAAAAAGACTTTAATGATTTACTGAGTGTAACAAAGAGTCAAGGTGATGCTAAAAGTGACTACAAAAGATGTTTTGTCAGTGGAATGCCCAAGGTCAGTACTGTCGCTTAACTTTGAATCCTTTTAAACTAAATACAATCCGGAAATACCCTTGGGTGACCACTGCTAACTGCGAGAGTCATAAAACTGCCCAGTACCCAGTGACCATCATTGAATGAATGCCACTTACGAAAGCATATGCTTAGGTAAGAGTGCCAGAGGTGTTAGTAGCAAGACTGGAAGACTTAGTGGGTTTAAGGTATTAATAAGAAGCGTTCAGAGATTTTCATGGTGATTTCGCTTGAGTGTGTGACAGAAATGTTCATCTTGGTCCCGGGCCTTGATAAAAGAATAGGCTTAAATGTAGTTTACTTCCTTGACTTGTATGTAGATCACTGAGTTTTACAGAAACTTACAGCGAATCTTTGCTGGCCCTTGCAGGCGGAAATGGATTTAGTCAGCATTAGACTTTATTCAGATTATATACAGAGTAGTACTTTCCAGTCTAGCCTGGTCATGGAAGGTAGTCCTAGGAATAATCTATTTACTTTCAATAAAAGGAGAACCTTAGCAAAACTTATAATCAGACAATTAGAAACTCAACCTTAGATCAGAGGATGCTGGAGAACCCTTCGTTTCATATCAACTCATCTCATCGCTGGAGAACCTTCCATTTCGTCCTCATATCATCTCATCTCCATCGCGTGGAGAACCCTTCATCTCATATGAACTCAGTTCACATCGCTTGGAGAACTGAACCCTTTGTCTCATATCATCTCATCTCATACGCTGGAGAACCCTTCGGGGGGGGGGGGGGGGTCTCATATCACGGTCATTTCCAATCGCCCTTGGAGAACCCTTTGTCCTCATATCATCTCTCTCATCGCTGGAGCACCCTTCTGCTTCATATCAACTCCATTTCATCGCTGGAGAACCCTTTGTCTCATATCATCTCATCTCATCGCTGGAGAATCCTTCATCTCATATCAACTCATCTCATCGCTGGAGAACCCTTTATCTCACTCATATCATCTCATCTCATCGCTGGAGAACTCCTCGTCTCATATCAACTCATCTCATCGCTGGAGAACCCTTCATCTCATATCATCTCATCTCATCGCTGGAGAACCCTTCGTCTCATATCATCTCATCTCATCGCTGGAGAACCCTTCATATCATGTCATCTCATCTCATCATCTCCCAGGTGATCCAAGGACGCCCAGTACCAAAGGTTCTTAGGAATGTCATCAACAATGCAGCAAAAGAAACTTGACTGAAGTTTTCGTTATTAAGGTGGCATCAGTGAGAAGGTGGCAGGGCTAACTCAGGAAGGAGGAGTGGACACTTTGATAATACTGGTACCGTGGTCTCTATCCCCTAATCGTACCACTTACGAAGAATTTCACATGATGGACGAGGTAAACGGTAATTATGAACTGACTATTGGATTAAATACAGCTGTAAGTAATCTGCATAAACTATTGCACTACTGTAAATGGTTCTCCTCCCACCCTTTTACGCCGCCCCCCCCCCCCTCACCCGACCCCCACTCTCTCAGTGGGTAATTTTCTCCCTTGCATTTCTAGACCAGAAGTGCTGGAATGTCAAGATCAAACATGGGATTTTTCTCAGCGAAAGAAGATTCCCTAATTCGACTTCGGAGATCTGGCAATTCCCCTCCCATTGGGGGAGGCGACGGGAATATTTATTTTGTCCGGAGGAGGAGAAGGAGAAGGAGGAGGAGGAGGAGGAGAAGGAGAGAAGGGGTCCAGAAGCAATTGCTTGATTTCCCAACCCCGCCCTCTCTCTCTCTCTCTCTCTCTCTCTCTCTTGACATATACATCAGAGATCAGTCTATGCACCACCACCTGTAAGTGGTAGTGCAAGTTGAAATTTGCAAAAAATAGAAAACAGATTATTGACAATTCCTTGTTCTAACGCTACACATCTGGTCTTGTCAGTCTGTGACGTCACGCTGCTTTAGGTTAGGTCAGTGCATGGATGGGTAAATGGAGATTGGTGGATGAGTCGACTGCAGACATTTTCATTATCTTCCCTTATGACCCGTCCTCCTTCCTCCTGTTTTTTATACGTTTCAGTTTTTTTCATTTTTACCTGAAAAATATTCCCTGTTCTGTCATTTCTTCAGTTCAAAAGTCCATTAATATATTTTTTCCTACAATTTTCTTTTGTATCTTTAGATATGCGTTTTGTTAAAGGAATAGTTACATATCAGAAATATTTTGCATTACTTCAGTTGGCAACAACACCAATAATAATAATAATTAGAGGCCCTGCTCTTCTCTTTAGATTATCCTATCCCTGGAACCGTTACCTAACGATTTTCTTGCAAATTATTCCTCGGAAATGTAATTGTATATTAAATGATAGTATTAAGCAAAATTGTGGTCTCAACTGCGTTCAGGTTATATTCATTTTTTCAACCTCTCTCACTATTTAATTTTTTTCTTCTCATAATTATTTTCCCCGAGAGATAAATGATGGGTACAACTTCCCAAAAATCATAGGTAGAGAAGGAATTTGGAAGGTCTGTGTTGTACTCACGTCAAAAAACTTATATAGCATATTTCTGTTGTGCAGTTAGTCAGGAGTTCCACACCCGTCCTCCTGCTCCCTGACACAACTTACCGCCTAAAGACAAAGGCTACTGCTGGCATAAGGGAGATGAACCGAAACCAGCCACCAACTTTATTTAGCGGATAAAAAAAAAAAAAAACAGCCAAGAAACCCATCAAGGTTGTGGCCTGTTATATTGAACGTTACTGCACTAGAGGGTCAAATGCCAAACAATTATTATTATTATTATTACTATTATTATTGCTGTTGTTGTTGTCGAAGTGTTCAGCACTCCAATCTTTGTATTTATCACCACCACGTCCTTTTCATACAGTTACCCAATAATAGGAGATTCTAGACTCTAATCGATGCTTTATTTTCACGATTATCCTGTTCCGGAGTCTGAATATTGCGGCATCCTCCGAAGTCTGTGAGTGTACTCGTGACCCAGGTGCATTTTTCCGAGATCTTAAAAACTATCGGTAGAATTTTCTTTGAAATAATCTCATTATGTTTCCCACACCTAAATGAGACATTGTATAAATGTGATCCAGCCTAAGCTTACATAGGGGCATGGCAAAAAAACGGTGGATGGTGCAATACTAGCGTACGTCTCAGGAATTTGCTGAGCACTGTAGTCAGTACCCAAGATTCTTTGAAGAGCTCCTTTAGCTTGTGTCCTTTGGTGCCTATCCCTTTGTATTTCCAAAAGCTCATTCCCCCACTCATTTAAGAATCAATAAGGAGGACTAAGTAGCTGAGTTAAAATGCTATATAATATCATTTTAATAATGAAGTACTTATTAGAGTAAAGTATTTAGACGGTAACCTTACTAAGTACACTGAAAGAAAAAAAAAAGAAAGTGGTCCACCTGTAGATGTAAGTCTTCCTTCACCCCTTTATGCTGCAACAACAACTGGCGGCCGCCCCCCCCCCCCCCCCCCCCGCCCCCCCCCCCCCCCCCCCCCCCCCCCCCCCCCCCCCCCCCGCCCCCCCAACCCTTCCCGCCCGCCAGCCCATCTTTTGTCAAGGGATAATTTTCTCCTTTGCCTTTCAGAACCAGAAGTGATGAAATGTCAAGATCAAACATCGGATTTTTTCTGGAAAGGAAGATTCCCTAATGCGACTTCTGGGATCTGGCGACTCTTCTGCCATTCGAGGGAGGAGATGGGAATATTTATCTCGGGGGAAGGGACCACAAGCAATTGCTCTCTCTCTCTCTCTCTCTCTCTCTCTCTCTCTCTCTCTCTCTCTCTGTATGTATCGGTTTATGTAATGCCATCGCTTATGAATGCGCAAATTCATCTCAGTTTGAAACGTGCATTCTTGCATGCAGAATGCATTCGTATGCACAAACATATGTTTGAGCATTGGTAAGTGATATATCGTACACCAATGTAAGTGTGGCAAGCAGCGTTAAAAAAAGTAAAAATAAATAGATAAATAGATAAAAGTGTTTGACAATATCTTGTTATAACATTACACATCTGGTATGTCATAAGTGACGTAACGCAGCTTCGGGTTTAGTCAGTACATGAATGAGTGAGCGATCTTTACATGGTGATGGTCAATCTTTTTAAACTTTTTTACTTACATCATAAAGCCCAGTCCTCCACCATTCCAGTTTTATCTTTGAATATTTCCATTTTTACTAGCGCAAACATTCTCCATTTTGATTTGCGAGGTTGAAACTTCCAATATTAGTTCGTTCTTAATCCTTCTACTATATCTTACGCAATTTGTCCTAACATACAATTTTTTTTCTCGCTCAAAAAATGCCCTCGTCTTATTTTCTTCCATCTTTCTAATGAAAAATGCACAGCCTCGATGAGGTGGGTGGCAGAGATCTGATTACAGCATCCAGTCCCGCCTCATTAGAAAAACTTTTTTGGATTCATTAATATTCTGGAAACTCCAGCCAGACCTTTTCGGCCTCGACCTCCCCGGATGAGATTTCCAGGGGGAATTACCGAGGAGAAAAGCTTTGGCAGTGTAACAAAACACTTCACTGCTGGCTTCCAGTGATTCCTTTGTTTTTTTTTTTTCGGCGGCAGAAGAACAATATTTATATTCATAGGTACGTGAAATATCTGAAATATTTTGTATGTTGTGTACGCTCTCTCGTTGCGGGTGTTTACAAGTGTACATATATATATGAGAGAGAGAGAGAGAGAGAGAGAGAGAGAGAGAGAGAGAGAGAGAGAGTGATAATGAAAATCATATCCAAAACTAGAAATACTTGGAAGCACTGGAAGTGACATCGGTTTAACAGCTTGGTGTAGAGTCTCTATTTAACATAGGCACTATGTAACCTTATCATTTTTAGTTTTCTGTAAAAGAAAACTATTGTGCTGGCTTTGTCCTTCCGTCCGCACTTTATTCTGTCCGCCAACTGAAAAAAAAAAAAAAAAAAAAAAACTACTGAGGCTAGAGGTCTGCAAATTGGTATTTTGATCATCCACCCTCCAATCATCAAACACACCAAATTGCAACCCTCTAGCCTCAGTATTTATTTTATCTAAGGTTTATGTTAGCCATGGGTCGTGCGTCTGGCTGCTGCGCTTTCCGGAGTCATTGATGGGCCATTACATCGCCCTTATCTAGCTCAAAACCTTAGAAGAACGAACAAGAAAGGACAAAGGGAAAGGAAGAAGCCTGGAGGTCAACCTCGAAAGCTGAGAGTTACACGACGGGAGAATAACCGAACGCTTATTATTGAAGAATAAAAACCAGGATATGGTCGGGATACCTCAGTACCAAAGCAAAGATCTAATATATAACTCGGATTTATGGTCCACCTTCGAGATGTAGCGTCATTCCTGTTTTATGGGACTCATGAACGCAGGTGCCTGGTGTTTTCATTTCTTGTCCGGGAAAATGCAGCGCATTGTCTCCGGGAACAGGGGAAAATGCAGCGCGTTATACCCGGGAACAGGGGAAATTGCAGCGCGTTGTCCCCGGAAAAAATGGAAATGAAGCGTGTTGTCCCCCGGGAACAGGGAAAAATGCAGCGCGTTTTCCCCGGAAAAAGGGGAAAATGCAGCTCGTTGTCCCCATAAAAAGGGGAGAATGTTGCGCATTGTCCTCGGGAACAAGGGAGAATGCAGAGCGTTGTCCCTGGGAACAGAGGGAAAATGCAGCGCGATGTCCCCGGAAAAAGGGGAGAACGCAGCGCGTTGTCCATGGGAACAGGGGGAAATGTAGCGCTATGTCCCTGGGAACGGGAAAATGCAGCGCGCTGTCCCCGGGAACAAGGGAAAATGCAGCTCAGTGTCCCCGGGTAAAAGGGAAAATGCAGCACAATTTCCCCGGGAATAGGGGGAAATGCAGCATGTTCACCCCGGAAAAAGTGGAAAATGCGGCGTGTTGTCACCGGAAAAAAGAAAAGTGCTGTGCGTTGTCCCCGTAAAAAGGGGCGAACGTCCCCGGGAAGAGAGGAAAATGCAATGCTATGTCCCCTGGAACAGGGGGAAATGCAGCGCGATGTCCCCAGAAAAAGGGGAAAATACAGAGCATTGTCCCCAGGAAATGGGGAAAATGTAGCGCGTTGTCTCTAGGAACAGGTAAAAATGGAGTGTATTGTCCCCGGAAAAAGTGGAAAATGCAGCACGTTGTCCCCAGGAAAAGGGAAAATGTTGCACTTTGTCCCCGGAAAAAAAAGGGGAAAATGCTGTGTCCCCGGAAAGAGGGGAAATGCAGCGTGTTTTCCCCGGAAAAAAGGGGAAAATGCTGTGTCCCCGGAAAGAGGGGGAAATGCAGCTCGATGTCCCCGGGAAAAGTGGAAATTGCAGTGCAGGGAATTTCTTGTATGACATGTACGTAACAGTAGACTGATCTCATCTGAAGACCCCAAGTTACAAAATACGTCAATTAAAGCCTCTAACAAAACATTTCAAGAACTGCAAAGGGTTTCATACACGTGTGTGCAATGTTAGCGGTAATACTACACATCGTTCGTGGCACCGCTAACATAATTAAGGGATAGAGGTTAGGGATATTATACGGCCAAGACATTTATAAAGTAGGTTAAAAGGTTCTGGAAATGTTTATCGGTTCAGGCAGGCAATATGGAAGAACGGGACTGCATCCGGGTGGAACTGATAATCCCATTACTTGGCCGAGAGAGAGAGAGAGAGAGAGAGAGAGAGAGAGAGAGAGAGAGAGAGAGAGAGAATATACCATTTAACATCCATCTTGTGAAGGCACTCATATATTCTTTAAAGGAATGTATACTCCCGTTGTTTTATGTTTTTTTTTTTTCGTGAAGATCCTGTAACAGCCCCTGTTGCTCTTTTTACTTTCCACTTACTCTGACTAAGGAAAGTTGGAAAGATGATTCGTGCGTCTATGCAGTAGAGATGCAATGAACTTTAGTATTTATTCGCTATAAATGCTTTAAAAGACTCAGGTCGCTTCTCTGATGTGATAAAATCTCAAGGCGTTGGTGGGAGCTAAAGTATTTTCGTAGATGCAGAACAACGGGACTTAGGATTTGCCTCAGTGGCGTGGTCGGTATGGCGTTGGCGTACCACCTCGGTGGCCGTGAGTTCTATTCTCAGGCATTCCATTGATGTGTGAGAGATGGTTCGGAAGTCACGTCAATCCGTTGGTCCCGTTGCTAAATAACCACTGGTTCCATGCAACTTCAAAGTGCCATGTAAACAAACTGGACTTTGGGTAGCCAAGGCACCTAAAATCTGACAAACATGGCATGATCACAGATAATGTGAAACAGTTCAAAATCTTTCTTGTATTTTTTTTTTTTTTTCAGAATCGTCAAGAAACTTCAGATCTCCAAAGCTTGGACTGACATTTCACCTAAACGGTAAACAGTCATCATGCACGGTTGGAGAGTCAGAAGCCAGAGGTCTACTTCAGCAACGAATTTTTCTCTATCACTCTATTACGTCCCTGAGAAAAGGAGCTGTTACGCTCCTTTGTTTAAACAGAAATCATATATTGCTGATCAAAATTATGCAATTTTTGTATATTCACACATTGCAAAAATTATTTTCAATTTTTTGCATTGGGCTTCTCGTGACATGATACTTCAGTTATTTGAATTTCATGTATGAAATCAGTGAGAAATTGCATATATGTAATTATATATATTACTAATATATATATTATATATATATATAATATATATACTATGTGTGTGTGTGTGTGTGTGTGTGTGTGTGTGTGTGTGTGTTTATATATATATATATATATATATATATATATATATATATATATATATATATATATATATATATATACACACACACACACACATATATATATATATATATATATATATATATATATATATATATATATGAAATTGTTTTTCACAGATTTCACACATGAAATTCAAATAACTGAAGTATCATGTCACGAGAAGCCCAATGTAAAAAAATTGAAAATAATTTTTGCAATGTGTGAATATACAAAAATTGCATAATTTTGATCAGCAATATATGATTTAAACAGAATATAATATATTATATATATATATATATTATATATATATAATATATATATATATATATGGCTGCTATGAAGGAGATGGGTAAATTGCAGTTATAAATACTGAACCTGAGTTCTGCCGGTATATGTGCAGCAGTGTCGAAATCAAATTTTATCTCTCGGTGGTTTTATGAATAAAGTCCCTGTCATCCCGTTCGACCGAAAGGGCATAGCTACGAATCCTGACCAGGAAAGGAGAACATATCAAATACCTGTGCGTCTAAGCTGTTCATATGGTAAAGCGAATTTGATATTGAATGGTTATTTCAGGCTTATTATTTTAATATAATTATACATACTTACATGCATAAATACATATATATTTATATACAGCTATTTTATGCGTATGTATCTTTGTATGTGTGTAAATGGTAAAGCGAATTCGATATCAAATAGTTTTTTGGAGCTTATTATTTGAATATACTTATACATACTTACATACATAAATACATATATATTTATATACAGATATTTTATACATATATATCTATCTATGTGTGTATATGGTGAAGCGAATTCTTTATTGAACTAGTTTTATTTGGGGGCTTTAATTATTATTGAAATATACTTATACATAACGACATACATAAAGTTAAGATATATTTATATACAGATATTTTATACATATGTATCTATGTATGTGTGTAGTATATGGTAGAGCGAATTCGATATTGAATGGTAATTTGGGGCTTATTATTTGAATATACTTATACATACATACATAAATACATACACATGTATGTATATATATATATACTGATATTTTATACATGTATCTATGTATGTGGCAAAGCGAATTCGATATTGAATAGTTATTTGGGGCTTATTATTTGAATATACTTATACATGCATACATACATAAATATATTTATATACAGCCTTGACTATTTTCCTCTAGTATTATGAAGCTTTGTCATATTTTCAACTTCCACACGAGGACGAAGCATTCATTCGGGCATTTTGATTTGACGAAATGAAATCTCACAGAATCCTTCTTCGTCGAGAAAAATACTGTGGGACTACGGTGAGCCCATGAGCATGAATAAGTGGCTTGAACAGAATTCATATTTGGTTTGCTACAAGCCACATATGACTTGCTTTTCCCAATTCCATCTTTGGCATTTTTTAATATCTTTATATAACTTTTTTGTGGAGTTTTTTTAATAAAATGGAGTTTCTGTCATTTATGCTCTTGTTAACTGTGGCCTTGAAAGGTTTACGTTTTCGATGTTCTGTATTATATTATTCTATAATAAAAAAAGAGTAATGTTAATGATATACGAAATGACGAGATATCACTGAACCTTGTTTTTGGTGATGGCTAAGTTTTAAACGGTCGTCAAGTTACGGTGATTCATTTGTTTACGATCCATTTTTTATTTCTAAATTATTCTATCTTGAAAGCGTTGGTCCTTTCTACATACAGAACTACATAAAAGCATTCGGATAATCCTAGTAGCTTCTCCTAAGTCGGGGATGTTGAATTTTTATGCCACTCATCTTTCCCGGTGGCATATTCCTGAAGTCTGGATGGAAATAGACCCTCTCGGATATTAGAACCAATCAGAGCGTGTTTTGGAGCGGTGACGTTGTGAGACTCCGCCCTCCTTAGTGTTACCACCTATAAACTTTTCTTAATTCTTGCAAAAGCACCAGTTTTGAAAATATTAATCTTATATAATACGTTATAATATTGGTAAATATATTAGTTATTATAGATGCATACAGAATATATGTATCAACTATGCTGTACCAGTTAGCATTTACGCTGGAGCTTATTATTATAAAAAGGTACTGAGAGTCTGAGTACGCAAGGTATATGGCACCATTGCTCAATGTAAACAAACTGCATGTGCTGTTCCTGTTCTGTCGAATTGATTGAGTCTGTAGTCTATAGTCCTCCTAGCCGTTGTTTTCGTCGTGTGTTACTTGTACTTTAGTCACTATGGAGTGTACAAGAAATCCCGAGTTGCTAGATTTTGAAGGCAGTGGCTTCCATATTATTTTGCAGAAAAATAAAGATTTCGTGTGTTTACGAACTAATACTAAATCAAGGGAAGATTTCGACAAGTGGAGAGAAATATTCAACATCAAGAATTGTATGCGAATAATCTTTTGTATATAATAAAATAATCTATTGTAAATAATTTGTTTTTTCCCTTATATTCCAAGCTATGCAGTTGATTTTAAAATTTACAATGAAATATCAGCAAAGGAAAGCTTTTTGGTATCCGAGGCTGCAACGGTAATGCGTATAATACAAGCAAAGCAAAAATTTTGCATAGTTTAGGATATCTGCACAACAAAACCTGAGCATAGCAGCATGGCTTTGGTTGTAATACACAGCGTAAATTTGTGCTTTATTACATATCTGTGCAAATTGAACATTTTTTCTGGTATATTTTTCTTTGACTAGAATGAATTTTTTAGTCATTTCCGTTGGATATTATTAAAAGAATATGCTTTTTTTTTTATTGCAACATAGATTTACCCTAGCAACTAAAATAAAGGTCTATATTTCCTGTCTCACACCATGTACTGTACTTCCGAACATGAATTACCATCCGTATTCTAGCCTAACCTGACTAAATATGTACATTTCAAAAACATTGAGTAAAAACTACATAACAACAATAGAAATTATATATGTATATAAGCAGCAAAGAACAAATCAACTTGCAGAAGACATATATGATGAACAGGGCAAAATTTGTGCATTTTGAAGGGTACAATGCTTCCAAATAAAATTCAAAGTAACAAAAATTTTAAACTGTCAGCCTACTTCATGTACTAAATGCCTAAGTGTCGAGGCCAATATGAGTAGTTGAGTCATTTTTTCAATGGGTGAAGTATTACGTAACGAAACAGCTGATTGCCACTGGATCATAGTCCTCCTGTCGAGGCCAATATAAGCAGTTAAGTTATTTTTCAACGAGTGAAGTATTACGTAACGAAACAGCTGATTGACATGGGATCATAGCCCTTCTGGTGTGTTTCATTGAGCAATGTTGCCAGCCATATGCCTTGCGTATCTCGGTACTTTTTTTAATAATTATATTTACCAATATTATAACCTCTCACAAGATTATATTCTCAAAACTGGTGCTTCTGCATGAGTTATTATGTAATGAAGCGGCTGATTGTCATGGGCATGGCTTTCTGCGTGTTTCATTGAGCAATGGTCCCATATGCCTTGCATATCTCAGTAACTTATGATGCATAAGCGATAGCGTAAATATTAGCTGGTACAACATAGTTGATACATATTTTCTGTATACATCTATGATAACTATATTTACCAATATTAAACCTATCATATAAGATAAGATTAATATAACTGGTGCTTCTGCAAGAATTAAGAAAAGCTTATACGTGGTAGCGCTAGGAGGGCGGAGTCTCACGACGTCACCGCTACAATTCACGCTATGATTGGTTCTAATATCCGAGGGGGTCTATTTGGTGCTCAGTGAGATTTCCCATTTCTTTCCTCTTGACTTCAAGAGCAATTGGGGACTGTCTTTATCTCTTTATTCTGACAGGATTATGCGAAACAGTCTTTCAACCTTCCATAAGAGTGTACTAAATCTCAATCTTTACATAGATTTAAGACTGGTGCTCCTTCAATATGTAAACATGACATAAACAATGGGCACTGATATTTGCAAAGCAAAGAAGTATGCTGTACTTTTACTCAGGTTATGTGGAAAGGAAATAATATCATTTTCTACTCTCTAGCTACAGTGGTATAGATTCCAGTACCAAGGGTTCACAGTAACTTCTGACTAATATATCTAGTCTGGAACCTGGTAGACCATTATATCCTAGACTATCAAATCCTAGGACATGCTACTTACTAACAGAAAGAAAATAAAGATGTAATATAAGCTTAAGAATGTGTACATGCATTATCACAACCAAACTGAAACATTCATGCACACAATGTGCTTTACCAAACATTTGCAATCCCTGCACCAACGTTTGATTCTCATTCAAGCTCGATCTGAAGGACTTTCTTTTTTTCTTAGATTTTCTCCTTTCTCACTCTGTATCGATCAAGAACGGTAAGACAGACATCCGAGGTATTACCAAAATTTACTGCCCTCCTGTCTGGGGAAAATCCCACACACGCATAGCAAGAGAGAAGAAAAAATAAAGCGCAAATGCGCAATAGAGATAATTTCAAGCTGACACATTCCAATGGAAGACTTATCTACCTCAATTTAAACTACTGAAGACCCATATATATATATATATATATATATATATATATATATATATATATATATATACACCACAAGGCATTGAAGGAATCGCGAAGAGGAAAACAGGGCAAGCGGATAAGAGTGCAGATCGGCGTCTCAAATAATGGTGGCAGTATTAGCCATCTTCTAAGGCCGCAGATACACAAGAAGGGAAAGTAATTAGGAAAATCCAGATACCAAGACATCTGTCTAGTACAAGGACGGTAAGAGGCTCTGCAGATGCTGATTCTTTCAAAGGAGTCGGCATCATGAGGCTCTGTGTGGTTGGATTATCCCATTAACTAGGAGAGATAGAGAGAGAGAGAGAGAGAGAGAAGACTTGCCTTTGTATAATTTATTTGTTAGTGCTATCATGTATTTTCCCGTCCCTTAAGCAATGCTTGAAAGCATTAGGGAACGATAAAGATATTTTGTCGCTCGAGGTTTTGTCGCTAGAAATTTTTAATGATAGATATTCATCTCTCTCTCTCTCTCTCTCTCTCTCTCTCTCTCTCTCTCTCTCTCTCTCTAACACACTAGTAAATTCCAAACACCTGGCACATCATTAGCTAGCACATCCTAATGTGTTCATAGAAGCACTTTCTGTTATTCTTCCTGTGCACTCCAAACATCCCAGGATAAAGATTTATATCTTCCTCGTTACCAATCAGAGATTTAATGCAAATGGAGCGACTGAGCAGCAATAGCTATGGAACCATAATGTCACTTTGTTTGTTACCTGATTCACCCATATCGCCTAGTCGTCGCCACGGTGAAAAGTACCCACCATTTAATTGCAATTTGTGATTGGAAGAAAATCAGAAGTTTCATTTGTATCTCAAAATTATGAGTATTCCTACCACTTATACCATATTTCCCCGCTCTGCCAACGTGGAATCGGAGAAATTTTCTGGTGATCAGAAATGCATTTCTCGATATAATGTGGTTCGGATCCCACAGTAAGCTGTAGGTCCCGTTGCTAGATAACCAATTGGTTCCTAGCCACGTATAAATATCTAATCCTTCGGGCCAGCCCTAGGAGAGCTGTTAATCAGCTCAGTGGCCTGGTTAAACTAAGATATAGTTACCTTACTATACTATATTTCTAGCACATAAGAATACGTAATTGAAGATCATAGGAATAGGAATAGGATGAAGAGAATAAGTGCCTCTGTGCCTGAACCATTATTTCTTATTACCTATGCTGTTATTTTTTTATATATTAATTTGGCACGTAACACGATAGGTAAAGGCAATTCCTTTATAACACAATGATGCCACAGCATCCTAGACATGATGAAGGGCTAAGGTTCTATTTCACTTGCTCGTATGCGCGCGCGTTATTCCGCTGACTTTAAAGTGCGTCCTCATTCTAAAATACCGCTTCTGTCTCCCCGCTCACAAATATTCCTCAAAACATCGGTATTTAAGCACATGTGTGGTAAGTGTGCCAAGAGTCGCAGGAGAGGTCGCTCACCTAGATGGGATAACAGCTTCCAGTCTCGCTTCCTCCGCACTTTTGTTTTGCTTAGCAATGTCCTGGAAGCTTCACTCGCCCCTTTCGTGCATTCTCTGAGAGATATACGGCGAAATCAGGAGGGAAAAGGAATTGAAATAATAAGAGGAACTTCAGCCAGCCATATTACCAATGGAAGGCCCGTCTCCCGTGACGCAAGCGCGCTGATGACCCGAAAATATTCATCCAAATAGAACAGTTAGCGCAGCTCAGAGTAATCAGGGACGGAAGCCGAGCGGACCAAGGAAGCATAGACGTCCGAAATGAGGATAACGATGTGGACCATGTTTCACGAGGTCCTTGATATACAAGAAGCGAGGGAGATTAGGAATATGACACGACCAAGACACTTACAAAGAAGAAGAAAGGCCTAGGAAATGTTCATCGGTTCAGAGATGACGTCAGGACGAACTTCCGGAGAGAGAGACAGGCAGACAGGCAGACACAATAGAGAGTACGGCTAGCTTTCAGAGTGACTCATTACAAATACGAGAGAGGAGGTCAGAGCCAGGTCATTAACCAGACAATCTGTCGTTGATTCCATCATGTCAAGGAGGGAGACAACTGATTGATTTTACAGCAACCAGACGAATGGGACAGATTACCCATGAAAGTTTATAACTTTAGAGATTTAATTATCCGTCAGATACCATCCTGTTTAGATGACGTTTTGTCAATCTGTATACATTATATATATATATATATATATATATTATATATATATATATATATATATATATATGTGTGTGTGTGTGTGTGTGTGTGTGTGTGTGTGTGTGTGTGTATGTTTATAAACGAATACCAGAGGATATTGTTAGGCAGAAATCCCAGCGTTTTCGTATTTACTAAGACATTGTCAATGTCTTAGTAAAGACGAAAGCGCTTGGATTTCTGCCTGTCATTTTCCTGTGGTATTCGCTTATTTAATGAAGTCACGTGCATCTACTGTGATTTTTAAAACATATATATATATATATATATATATATATATATATATATATATATATATATATATATACTATATATATTTATATATATATATATATATATATATATATATACATATATATAGTGATGTTTTCTCATCTCTGTTTACCAGAAATCGTTATTCTGGATAAAATATTAAAAGTTTGATATGAAAATAATGTACCATAGCCGATCATTTGGCAATGAAACAGAAGCCGTTCCAACCGTCTTCAATCGAGAGTTTGTTGACCTCTCGTCTCCTTCAGATGCTTAGAGCTAATTAAAGTCTTTCGCTTCACCTTCCAAGGTGCCGAGGGAGAACGAGGAGAGAGAATCCACTAGAAATTCTTTCTCATCCACAGGCTATTGACGTTCTTTGAGGTTCATAGACGATTCTGAAAGCTGCGATACATTTTATTTTGAGGAATGAGTGGAGGAACGGAGAAAGGACGAACAGACATCATAAAATCATAGACAGCAGCAGAAGAAATGAAACTGTTATAGATGGTAAAAGGATAAAGAATAGCAGGTTGTAAAAGGTGAGTGAGAAAAAACAGAGTAGATGGAAACTTAATGAGAACATTTTCGAGTCGATAGAATACCATCAGCTATTGCAGTGCTTGTCCTTGTATCAGCACTCTTCTTGAGCAACCTAAAAAAAAGTGTTGCTACCAAGGCAGATGTGCAACAAAAATTAGAGTAGTAAGTGAATGAAGGAAAGAAATTCTTTTGGAAAAGAAAAACCAATAAAAACCGGTGGCTATAGAATGATGAAAGACACCGAAAAAGAAAATTAGGATGATAAGGGAAGGTATCAATCCCATTTTGCTCCTTTCTCACCATCGCGCCTCGTTTGAACCTTTGAAGTCGGCCTTGCTTCTTGCCTTTCGTCAGCAGCCGTCTTGCTGAAATTGGCCAAGAAGAAGAAGAAGAGGAAGAGATGATCCGATGAGAGCAAATGAGCCAGAGACGGAGAAGAAATTCCGCCTGTGGCGACGTCGCAGATTAATTAGCAATTCAAAGGAAAGCATTTGGCGAGGAGGAGGAGGAGGAGGAGGAGAAGGAGGAGAGTCAGAATAAGGCAGAGAGAGACGATATTAAAGGAGGAAGACGAAGGGAGGCTTAGGGTTGGGCGGAGGGGTTCAAGGATGTGGAACTTGCGACATGGATATTTTTAATCAAGGGCCGAGAGGCGACAATAGATTATGATTTGGAGGACCCACGACGTCCTGGATTTTTCTCCCCTTAGATTTTCTAATCGCTTTTTCCAGGACCACAGGGAGGAAGAGTGTCCAGTCTACCTCTGTGATAATTGTATCTCCTGCAGCTAACAGCAAATGCAGGTGTTCTCATGACACGTTTGCTTCTACTGTTTCAATAGTCCTTTCTAAAATAAAGATATCCCATACTTTTCTTAACCGTTAAAACAACCACATATTTCTTTCACCTAGTGGTACATTCTCCAGAAGTCTAAATCATGAGAAGGTATGGAGGCAAGAATAGTGTATGTCTCTGTTTTCCCAGTCGTTGTAGATGAGGTTCGAAGCTTCACGCCCTATTTATTGACTACAGCAAAGGCTAGCTCCCATTTTTAGCCGGTTGGACTGGTGGGCGGTAGGTTGAGGGTAATCAGCCAACATATCGAAGTTGAGGTATACGCTTTACCACTCGGCCATGGTGCACATATATATATATATATATATATATATATATATATATATATATATATATATATATATATATATATATAGCATGGTGGAGGGGGTTCCATATCGATTCTAATTACAAATACAACGAGATCGACGTTGATTTGTAATGGTCAGAATCGACATAAACCTTTAGCCTCTCTGATAGCCGTTTCGGTAGCGTCACTGTCCGATCCTGATTTCGTTCCCCGTCCAACTGGACGGTGGTTCGATCCCATGGGGGTACGAAATTATTATCAACTAAAAAATTCCCCCTCGGTACATATATGAAAATATATCAATTCCGAGGTAGAGCGAATTAGATATTAAAGGACATTTGTAGCTCGAATGATTTATATGAATCACGGTGATGTGATAAATTTCATATATATATATACATATATAGGATATATATATATATATATATATATATATATATATTACTGTGTTGATTACATGCATAAGTCAATGTCTTATCTTTAGGGCATGACTGTCTGGATTATTTTCATAATCAAAGACTCAATCTTCAGCTCTTGACTTCCTGGATTACTTTAAATGTGCACTTTTATTCTTTATTCTACGCTGATCTCAGCCAGTATTTTCATCAGAATCCTTAGATTATTCTCTAACTTTTATCTAGAGCGGATTTCAATCGAAAATAAATAAACAACCAGATAATATCAATATTAGCATCTGATGAATTGGACCAGGTTTATGCTAAACTTCGAAGACTATTTCATATTCATTCTGTCATTTCTCTAGTAACTTTTTTAACAAATAAATTATAAGCTCCTAGTAAACAGGCAATGCCAGAGGCAAAAAATACGAATAAGAGATTATTTTATTTTTAGGAGTACTGCAAAATTTTTCAATATTTACTGACAATTTTGATTTGCTTTCCCAGTTTTTCTGGTAACGATTAAAACAAAAACGAAATCGTACCTACCTTTCTGAAGCAATTAAGAGAGAGAGAGAGAGAGAGAGAGAGAGAGAAGAGCACTGACAGCTGACACCGTTTCTGTAATGGTTCTTCCGAGCCTTCAGGAATTTTTCAGCAGACTTGGGCATGTAGTTCATTAACCTTGCCTTTTGTCAATCAAATACAATTCTGCACACATTTACCCTTCTATGTTTTCAGCTCCCAGGGTGAAATGATGGTAAAAGAGAAGAAGAAGAAGAAAAAAGGAGCCAATACGGTTCACGTAACGAATTTACCATTTCATTCTCCGCCCCCCCTCCCTCTTCTCCTTCAGAAAAAAAGTGGTTCTTGCTCATTGACCATGTGATCTAAGGACAATAATTTCATGCTCCCGTGAGGAACTACGATGCTATACTGTGCGCCATTATACAATCAATACACGGATGATAAAAAAATGGATCTAAATTAAAATACTTTCCTACTGAAGGCAGTGTATTCCATATTCAAGTTAGGTTTTAATTTTTCTATGTAAAAGGTTTCTGATAGTCTTGGCTCAGTATCAAACCAAGCTTTACATAAAATACCGAAATTCGAAAAATTAAAATGAACGTTGCATAAGCCGTGGCAATGTTCTCTTTTAGAGGACTGCTATGCATTTCAGGGACGGCGAGTCATCGTTTTTTCTCAAATATCTTTCAAACTAATTATTTGATCGAAATGGTACTTTGGCACAGTGTACAAGACACCTCGCCCTTTCTCTCACTCTTTCTTTATCGCTGTTTTTCTCATTTCTCCCCCAATACCTCTATGTAATTTACAATATGGAATAAAATATCGTTTTGCATGATATTCTTCAACACCAGTAGATAATTGGAGAGTTCATAATGAAGAGAATAGGGAGGTTTGACATAATGATCCTAATAATGGTTAATTTTTCCCAATATACTCTTTATAGTAGGGTCCTTGGCGTGTCAGGTAATACCGTAATGCCAAGAGGTTGTCTGTCTGTCGGCTGCACCCCTCGCACTATAAGAGTTCACTGCGTAATTGATGGAGACGGATTTTTCCTCTGTGTCATGGCCGCCATGTTACTTTGTTCGCGTCGTTGCAGAAGTGCATTTGCAATACGACTCCAAACCATATAAAAAATGGAGGAAGGTAACAATAGCTTAAGAATCAATCTCAATAGGCAAGTGAGACGGTCCAGAGCCTTCGAGGAGTAATATTGGTCCACGGATAACACCCACAAACCTGTAGATCCCGTAATTATCAACATCGACAGGGATAGCGAAGATGATTCGTCCCTTTATAGTGACGAATACTGTGAATAAAGTTCTTGTGATATTCTCATTTGTTTTCATCTCTTTTCAACTTATGATGATATCTAATACACGCGAGAGACAGAGAGAGAGACGGATTTCATAATTCCTTTACCACTCTAAATAGCAGTGTTAATTATATACTGAGTTGTCGGTTAAACTGTGTGATTTCATTTTGATTACCTGCTTGTCACGGGGTAACAATAAAGTTATTATCTCCGTTTTCTTTAAGATGCACCTGTGAACAAAGGTAGACTTGAGAATTCCCATCATTCAAATTCATAAGCAACAAGTATATGCAGATTATATAAGCCATGAAATCTGTTGATAAATATACATCACCAGCATTTTTTATCTGTTGTCGTCAAGGAATAAAAATCGATCGACTCTTCAATTATGACAGTTTGCGATGCTGAAAATAGATACAAACCTATGAAAGACATAAGAAAATTTATTTCTTAACTGATTATGAATAAGGCGAAAACTGGGTACCCTCTTTATAAAAAAAAAAAAAACTGTATATTAAATGCCTGAAAAAGGGGTAATAGGTAACACTTACATTGATGATAAATAACATAATTCAAGAGGCCAGAAACTCAAATCATTCACTACACTCAGTACGGTACAAAAATTCCATCCTTATTACTGACGTTAGATTAGTAGAAACGAAATGGAAGCGCGATATAAATAGAGAAACACAGATATATATACAATGATATTATGATGGTAGTTTCCCCCAAATTATACCCATTTTTCTATATATATATATATATATATATATATATATATATATATAAAATATATAATATAATATATATATATATATATGTGTATGTATATATATTTTCTTTACGCCAAATCACATGCTGAGCATTGAAGTAGACAAAGCTGCTCCTACTTTGGGGATCTAGGGCAAGTGGGGAGACCTTTGGTCACAGGCATTTTATTTTCCAAACTTTAAGAAAATACAATAACAGTTATGAAATGCACACAGATTCTGAAAAATCAACATATTTATTACGTTCAAGTTTACTTGATATAATAATAATATAATAGGCAGGAAAGTGGGTTGAGGGAGGGTTGAGGAGGGGAAGGGTGAGGGAGGGAGGGAGGGAGGGAGGTAGGGAGGGAGAGGATCGGAGTAAAGCACGTTCTAAAGCATAGGTTGCCAATGCTTGGCAACACCTTGGAAGTCAAGAGTAAACGCCTTAACTAACACCATTTCACAATGAACCATGTTACTAAAAATTAGGGCGAGGTGTCTTGTACACTGTGTCAAAGTACCATTTCGATCAAATAATTAGTATGAAAGATATTTGAGAAAAATGATGACTCACCGTCCCTGAAACGCATAGTAGGTGGATTACTTAGAGACAAAAGGGTCTTTGAACTTTTGCTTGTGTGTTTAAAAGCTCTGGTAGATAACTTTGTTGAACTACCCACGTATTTCGAACTACACCTCGGACAGACAAATATGTAAAATTTGTAAACAATCATTGAACAACATTTCACTAGTCAACGGCTCCTTTGACTTGAACAGATTGCCAATTTTAATATGATCAAAAAATACCATTCGAATCTTTGCATATTTAAAGTATGATTTGGTCATTTGGCCTTTCACTGATATCTCTGTAACGTTTAAGGAATACTTTACCTAATTTTGAAGCTATGACTGTCTTCTATCGGTCTTTTCAGGTGTTTCATGAAGCTCCAAGAATTGAAAGATAATGCGTACAAAACGGACATGTAAGCAACTAATAGAACTTATTTTCTTCATTAATGTGAACACAACTAAATGAAAAGCGCTGTGACAAAAGCCATAAATGCAAGTTATGCATTGCAGTTTTTAATCATTTCGACGGTAAATCCACTGCAGTTTATAATCCCCGATAAAAGGTTATAACACCACAGGAACGGAGTAGAGCAATATCAAGAATTATTTTCCAATTACCGTTTCCAATAACAAGTGGACCTGCACCCGAATGGTTTTGCAAGGCAGACCACTTCCGGGGGGGAAAAAATACCTACTATTTTGTATTATTTTTTATGTATTTTTAGGATTCTTTCAAATTTATTTGACAATTAATTTCATTAACTTTATTGCCTCATTCCGGGACGCTGGTCGAAGTTATGTGATCATTTTTCCGATGCATGTTTGTGTGGATCTCGTTTCTCAAAAAAGTATGGATGGCTTTCAGGGGAATTTGGTGGAGAGGTGGTTTATGAGTTAAGCAAATGTCGATTAAATACGGAGAAGGATCCAGTGTTAATTTCATCTTTGGCGTACCTGCAGGTATACTATACTGCTTCTGGGACGTTTTACCTTATGTTTTTATGGACATTTGAATGTTGTCGAGAACGTCGGAGATTGGATGATATTGTTATATCCTTATATCATAATGAATATTTTGCTGGTAGTTTTATACAAGTAAACTGTACAGTGGAAATGTTTCAGGCGAACGATTTATAGATTTTTTGCATTATGTTCAATCTTTTTTTTTTCTCATAAGTCAAAGGAAATTGAACTTATTTTGTAATTCTGAGTAAGTGCAAGATGTCCGTCCTTCACTAAACAAATCACGACACCAGTGAATCTCAAATCAGTCAATCAGAGAATAAATAGGAGACGACGTAGAACTAAATAAAGGTTTAGCAGCGCGTATTGGCATAGCATATGAATAATTCAAAACCAAAATAAGAGTAAGCAACACAACGGTATTCGTCACCTACGGACAAAGGAAATGCTAAACTCGCTTGCTAGAGAATGTTGCAAGTTTCTTTAGTATTGGCTTTGTTTTCTTTTCATTTTGGTGGAGAGAGGGTTGAATTGGACCGTGCTGACCCCTGGGATATTATATACCATCCTGATACTAGGAATAAGGGATCATCATCCTGCATATTTACATAGAAGGCAGAAATGAGAGGCAAGTCCCAGGTGCATTTTCCCGTAGCCTCGCTTATTCGCAAATTAACTTGCCATGACGTCACTCCTTCACATGGCGTTGCCAGAAGGTGGGATGTAATCATTTTTATCCTGGCTTGAGACGGGCTTTTCAGTGCATAAACTCGAAGTTCTTATTCTTCGAGTGAAACTGTCTGCGGCTTGCCCGTGAATCCACGGATGGTCCTGGGATTTCATCTACCAGTGGCCTCAGTTTCGCTTTAGGTCACCCATCCAGATACTGGCCAGACCAATTGTCGTTTAAATTCACAGGGAATGCTTAGTTAAAGACGGAGAAGTGCTGCTGGAATTCCCGGTGGGAGATTTTTCATTGGAATGACCCACTGCGAACCCCTTGCATACCAGTTTCGCAACAAAGTTAACTGATTACTTCTTTATAGTGATCCAGCTCTGACTATTACTTTGCTGAATAGTACTTTTGCAGTGCTCCAATGGCCCCTGAGCTTGCAGCAAACTCTTTTCGGAGGTCAAGTCTTAGAGCCTTGCAGCAAGCCTAATGAGTCCGGTGCGACAATGAAGCAAGACTTGCTGGAATTAATTGCAGCATTCCAACTAAACGCCATTATCACTAACCGCATTGAGTACCTTTCATGAGATGCCCAACTATAAACTACCAATATCTGCAGATTAATTTGATGTGAGAAATTTAGGCTGCCAAGCCACCACGCACTGTAGCAGCTTCCTGCCAATGAACACTTCAGAATGGAAAGAGTTACAAGAAGTTACAAGGATTAGGATGTCTCAGAGACTTGTTAGTCCATCCGAGGAGACATCGTGTGCTCTCTTATCTCAAGGAGGGAGTAGGACTTGTTGGACAGGAAGCTAGAAACCCAGAAAGTCAAGATGAAGTACCTGACTTTAAAGGTAGAACTGGAAGAAACCTCCAGTGTTGTTCTTGGAAGTAATAGTTAGAGAGGTTGGTGAGCAAGACTTAAGAAAGGAGGGCGTAATGGATGTAGAGTAAAAAGGCTGAAAAGTGGGTGCAGTCATGGGCCGAGGGGAAGGTTGCGACCTAAGTAAGAGAGGTCATGAGAGGTCATCCCACTCAGGATTCATGGTTGGATCGCTTCTGACCAAAATAGGACAATCTCGCGCATGACGTCACGTGGCTGATCTGACTGAGGTTCTGGTAAAAAAAAGTCATCAGTCAGTATTTGACCCCACCAGAGTGAAGAACAAGGAAACTATCATCCAGTACCTGGCGATTAACGGGGACCTCTCTCACACAAGGTCGTGAAAGAGATAGAGAATGGGTGTGGGCAAACAATTCCCATAGTGGCCCTTAAATTATTTGTTTTCTTTTATGGCCACCAACCAATGACGTCACAAATATGCGCAGTAACGATGGGACGGTCTAACCCTTTACTCTATTAATCCTGATCCCACTTCTGACCCAAAATCTACCTGGCCTTCGCATGAAGTTATCAAGAGTACTACAAGCAGGTTTCAATCAATTATAAGTAACTACTGGAAGAGTATAAACATTACAGCTGATAGTAGACTGAAATAGTGAGCGGCAGTTATTTCTGTGTTTCTTATGTGGCCGAGCTTTATATTTCGATTTTTTAAGTACTTGTGCTATGTTTGGATGTCATGCAAAAGCTAAGAAGAATGACGATGTTATGTTGCTTAACTTTCCCAAGAACGAGGAAATGTAAAAATGAAGGAAAGGTATTTGCAAGAAGGAAGATCACTTCAATGCTAATAAAGTAAGGATATGCAGTCAACATTTTGCAGAAGATGCATACAAGACGAACGTCATGGATGAATTACTGAACACAGCAGTTGCAAAACGGAAGAAGACATTGAAAGCAGATGCAACATTAACAACATTTGCCATTATCAGCCGTTAACGAAGCGCGCTCGTCCTTTCTTCTTCCCTTTCTTCTTTTGGGTAAGATTCATAAAAATTCATGAAGGAAATAATAGAAGCTACCTAGGAAATAAGAATAAGTTTGGTTTTAAATTTACTCTTGTCCTAACAGCACACAGTTTATGGGGGATCATTACGGTGAAATACGTGAAGATGTATTTTTCGTTTTGTAAGATGAATCTGACTTCACGTCATCATTGACTGTAATGCATAATTTGCCATTTGTTCCTTTTGGCATTTTCCATGTGGTTTAGGAATATCACTTACTAATAAGGAATATTTGAGAAATTTCCTAATAGAATTCTTGGAGTATACGCTTATCTCTCTCTCTCTCTCTCTCTCTCTCTCTCTCTCTCTCTCTCCTTAAGCAAGAAATTAAGTTTATCTGTTCACATGTGTAAGATGCAAAAAATAGAAGTCCGATGGAACTCAGTTTCAAAGGAATTGCTGTTGTAAAGTTAAATAAATATTGTCAGCACAGCTGTTAATTCCTTAATGTGCCAGTTTGGAAATAAAACTAAGTTTCTTCAGTATTTTACTTTACCTAGTAAAATTTAGTAAAAAAAATATAGCACATATTGCTCAAAAATACAAAAAACAAAAATTGAAGGGTATGTGGGAAATTTATCAGTTTACACATCATGAGATTTGCAGTAATCAAACAGTTCCTCTCGTAAGAAGAATCCGAGTTCGTGTTAGAAAAGAACGCAAAGGTATACTTAGTAGTCTTTTAAGATGAATTTGGCCTTATGTCAAAACGAGCTTTTGCTCGTCAAATCGTCTTCGGGCAACTTTAACTTCCTGATAGCCATCAAAAGGTTAAGAACGAAAGGAAAATATGGTTGTAAACTTTCCAACCAGCAAATCTACACCTTGCTTTTAACAATTCCTTCTACTCTGATGTTACAGGAAAATATGCGAAAATTTTAAAACTTATTTAGAATCTTTTTGCGTCGATTTTACTATTTAGACAGTAGATCTGTAAGTTTATCTCTCTCTCTCTCTCTCTCTCTCTCTCTCTCTCTCTCTCTCATAAAAACATCCTTAATGAGCAATAACGATGCTATCACATGGGTTTTACCGGCTAATGTAAATATGGCCATAATAATCCAGTTATGTTCAATATTGGTAATAGGCATCTCTGCGAGGGACAAGTTTCCGATATCTGATATCGTTCGGTTATACTTTCTAATAGAACAGGACTCTTTACTTTCTTTCATTACGATTACTACTGTTTCTGAAATGGAGGTTAGAAAAGTTGATTAGCTTTGTAAACAGGAGGCAATCTCAAAATGTCAAGAGGCATAGACGCTCTACTTTTCTACTTGTATTTAACACTATTTCTCTTTTCATGACTCCGTTTTTATCTCTTTTTGTTTTATTTTTTCAATATATTTCTCTTTATTTTTCAATAAATGTTAAGCATTTCAGTTTACACAGTAAAACCTTATAGGTGTTTTAGTTTTTTCTATTAAACATCATAAGTGATTTAGTTTTCTGCAAGAAACCTTATTATAAGCGTTTCAGTTTGTTCAACAAATGTTATAAGTGTTTTGGTTTTCGGCAGTAAATTAAAACTGAAATTTCACATTAGGGAAACAGTTATGGCTTCGTGAACATTATAGAATAAAAGTAATGATAGTAATTATGGCCATTATACGAAGTTCTCGATGTGCTGCAATATGAAACTCTCAGCCACGACTATACAGCGTTCAGTTGCGCCCCAGATGCGGTCAAATAAAGATGTACCATCCATGGCTAACCTGAACCTTAAATGAAATACAAACTACTGATAAAGGAACTGCTTTGAATGGCAGTCAAATGCAGAGAGAGAGAGAGGCTGGAATAAATCTATGTTACCGTTGAAACTGCGGTCAAATTCGGCAGAACACTTATCCTTTACTGGCAAATACAACTCTCTTCAAACACTGTTTTAGATTGATGTTCTGAGAAGATATCAATTGCCCTTGTCGTTTCCCAAGTGTACTTGGGGGTATGAGGGGGCAAGTTGAGGTTGGGAGAGGGGCAACTTGAGTCTTGGGGGGGACGCAGTTGCCCGCCCCCCTAAATGACGCCCCTGCCCAAGACCATGGAAGGCCATGGTAAAATGGCTTTGGCACAGTCCAAGGTTGGAGATTACGGTTTGTATTCAGAGTAACCTCCTCTTAGAAGCTGAAGGGTCCCTTCCATCCCCTGGTTCGATTTTGGTGTGTCCTTCATCTAGCCTAAACTCGTGTAGGCAGAGACGTCACACTGCAGTGAATGTTGCTAAGAAAAATCCAACAAATTTAATCACCACCAATTAAAAGTCAACATTCACCCAACCCCACCCGACATTAATCACACAAATAAAAGTCACATTCACCCACCACCGTAAAAGCCACATTAACCCACTGCCATAATGTTGTTTGATAGACTGAACATCGAATATTTCAGTCATGCCTGAGCTATGGCAAAACATTGCTGGGTAAAGAATCATAGAATGACTTGGAATGAGTAAATTTTATTTATCGTAGCACGGACACAACCACAAGAGAAGAAGGTCATAGAAGGAGACATAGAAAACAGCTATCAAGATTCTACCATGTGTCGTAAAGGCGTGGACGAAACCTAAAACCCAGGTCACAGGCCAGGACGAAGAGAAGTAAGCTGTTGACGTCCTTGTACTTCTGTACAATTCCGACATGTGTTTTGTTCATTACTTTGGATCCTTGAAGATGGAAGCAGAAAAGTTTCTGAAAGCTTGGGATTAAAAAAAAAAAACTCTTTTAAACGTTCCGTATCACTGATGCCCACCATGAAAGTAATAAACCTTCCGTATCACTGATGCCCACCATGATAGTAATAAACCTTCCGTATCATTGATGCCCACCATGAAAGTAATAAACCTTCCGTATCACTGATGCCCACCATGAAAGTAATAAAGCTTCCGTATCACTGATGCCCACCATGAAAGTAATAAACCTTCCGTATCACTGATGCCCACCATGAAAGTAATAAACCTTCCGTATCACTGTTGCCCACCATGAAAGTAATAAACCTTCCGTATCACTGATGCCCACCATGAAAGTAATAAACCTTCCGTATCACCGATGCCCACCATGAAAGTAATAAACCTTCCGTATGACTGATGCCCACCATGAAAGTAATAACTTTATTTATATAAATCCTGAATAGCATAAATTCACTGTGTATAAAGTTATTACTTTCATGGAGGGCATTATTACTACGAAATATATACTTATATATATTTATATCTGTGTGTGTGTGAAGATAAGTACTATTTTAAACGTTGCAACCGTATATTTCGAGCTCTTCCTTCTGTGTTCCTGATTACTGGTAAAATATGGACATAGGATCTCTTACGAGAGTATATATACAAAAACATATGTAGTAGGTGTGGCAGTCTCTGTATATATACTCTCGTAAGACATCCTATGTCCATATTATGCCAGTGATCAGGAGCACAGAAGGAAGTGCTCGAAATATATGGTTTCAACGTTGAAACAGTGTTTCATGGGCCTTTTATCTCCATAATAAACTGTTGTAATTAAGCAGTAAAAAAGACATTCATATATATATATGTGTAAATATATAATATATATAAATATATATATTATTATAGTATATAAATATATTATTATATATATAATATATATAATATTTAGAGTAGTATATAATTATATATAATTATATATAACTAATATATGACTTTGAATCACTGTTTTATTAATTTCCAATGACAAATTTAAATAAAACAGTGTTAATTAATTATTTTATTATATATATTTCATTATTTTATTTATATTGTTATATATTTGATTATTATATGATTATGCAACTTGTTGCTTTGCTTATATCATAAAATTTTAATGTAATATATATATATTACTATTTATAGTATATATAATGATATTAAGTATATATATATATAAATATATATATATATATATATATATAATATACTATATATATATATATATATATACATATATATATATATATATATATATTATAATTATAATATATATTATATATTATATATATACATACATATATATATTATATATATATATATTATATATATATATAACACATAACATTATATATATATATATATATATAAAAGTATATTTTACTATATATAAATATATAATTACATTATATATATAATATATATATATATATATATATATATTATATAGTAAATATATATAAATGTATGTATGTATATACATCTTTAATTATATATAATATAGTATATATATATAATTACTATATATATATATTATAATATATTATATATATATACATAAAGATATATATAAGCAAAAGCACAAGCTTGCATAATCATTAAAAATTTTAATGTTTTTAATATATAACAAGACTAAAGAAAAAATAATGAAAATATATATATATATATATATATATATATATATATATATATATATATATTAAGCAAAAGCAACAAGTTGCATAATCATTAAAAAATGTGATCTCAGTATATAACGGGGATAAAAAAATGAAAAGATAATATTCTGAATCGTGGGAATTGCAGACCAATGCTAAGAAATACGAAACATACAAAACAAAACAAAACAAAAAAAATTGTACAAAAAGATAATTTGGGATAACAAAGCCGGTGGACCTATGACCCCTGACCTCTATGATAAAGGACCTCGGTTATAGCTCTGTTATTCGGAGTAACATCATAAAAGTAATAGAGCTGTTTGTTAGGAACACAAAAGATGCCGTAAAGGAAGGTTATGGCCCCTCACAGACAGGCAGACTGACAGAGAGAGAGAGAGAGAGAGAGAGAGAGAGAGAGAGAGAGAGATAGGGGGGCGGGGGTTGGTGGGAGGTTGTGAGTGTTGATGACACAGGCAGACTGCTAGAACAAGAAGGCCTCACAGGGAGAGGTAATTTCAAAAGAGAGAGAGAGAGAGAGAGAGAGAGAGAGAGAGAGAGAGAGAGAGAGAGAGAAGGCGTAAGATTGAACAAATTTATGAAAATAGGAAGAAAGTAAAGTAAGTTATTTTTTATGAATATATATCAACAAAAAGAGTAGAAAGCAATGCTGCATGAGGACCAGATTACTTGAAAACCAGAGCTACAACTCTTTACAATTCAAACTGTTCATTTTGCGTAAAAACGAGGTAATCCATCATTTTAGAACAATCTACAAAACTTCGAAACATTCAGTGTACAAGCTGCGGCAATTGTGGTTAGTACGAAATAATGCTATATAAATTCCTTAATAATCTGCAGTAACTGGACAATCATCATAATTTGAAGCCGTGTGCACTGCCTTTTGGACAATTTTCAAATTGGCGAAACAATTGTCTATAACCGATGAAAAGGTTGGCCATTAGAGACAGTCTTGGTGGTTTAATGAAAAAAAAATTGTCATAATTGCAAAATGATTCCTATATTTAAGACATTTGTATTTAGGGCTTTCGTAGAATGATAGCCTTAGTTGGCCTCTTACAAGCAATGTAATTTTTTTATATATAGCTTTAGATTATGTATTGGGCTATGCTATAAGCCAGCTCAAGTCAATCTTAAACTTTTTTTTTCATTAGTTTCATTTAAATTATTAAACAAAGTGCTCAAGTCATTCAGTACTCTAAACGTTTTTTGCTCTTTTTAACGTTCATTCTTTTTTTTTTATTTTCAGTGAAATTTATATCCAAAGTAATAGTACTGTAATGTATTGTGCAGTGTATTTTACTTCATACATATACAGTTGCCTGTGAGAGTGTAAATACATCTCACGGCCTTTGCGTGACGGGGGTCTACGACAGTTCGCCGCCGCCAGTTCGCCGCGCGACAGTTCGCCGCGGACAGTTCGCCGCGTGCCAGTTCGCCGCAGAGCCAGTTCGCCGCGGCGACAGTTCGCCGCCAACCTTTTCGCCGCGAACCATTTCGCCGCCAATGTAAAAGCTGGCAAACATACACAGGGTGTATTAAATTAGGAATAGGATAATAGGAAAGTATACCCTAGAGATTGATAACTTACCACTTTAGTATTATTATAATTTTGTCAATGAAAAAACCAAATTTGCCTCAAAATGAAGAAGCTAATACAAAGCTTATACAGTTTTTTACTTGACCGCATCTATTCAGAGATTAAAGGAGGCAAACTACCACAAGTTGGGTTAGCGTGGTCAGACAGTTTGCCAAATGAGTAAAGTAATCCTCGCAGTTTTTTTCACTAGACCGTATCTCAGAGATCAAAGGCAAAAATAGGCGAAAATAAAGAAAGATTGTTTTGAAAAATTTAATCATGAAACTTCATTTGAACACTATATAATATCTAAAACTATATAATATCTAAAACATGATTCATACCGTATGATACATTAGATCGTGCTGTCTCTTCAGAAGTTGTGTGCTAGTCCTCGTAGATAGTCCATGTCTCTATTACGATAATCATTCACGATAGTTTCGATTCTCTCATTTAAAAGTTCATATCGGGGGCGACGTCGGGGGGGGGGGGGGGGGGGTGGGGGGGGGGGGGGGGGGATTTCCAGCCAAGAGTCCTTCAATTTCAGTGTCTCTAAGTTTTTGCGATCGAGTGAGTCCTTCAATGAATTTCCATATCGAAGGCCGAATTTCACCCAGTGTGACTTGGACAGAACGATGCCATGCCTCGACTTGTCCAAGTCCGTCAAGGCTGTCATCATCCGAGGTGTGTATGGGCACCAATACGCTTGGTTATTCTTCCTTGGTGAACATGAATACGCGCCTTGCAGGAAGAACGTTGATCACAACGCCAGAATTGCGTTTCGCCGTCTTTTGAAACCTTATCGAAAACGTATGTCGTGCCGTTGTCAACGAATTTCTCCTTTCCACGAACGGACAAAACAGGCGGCATTATGGCTTTGGAACGTTGAAGAACAGAGCACAGAGCAATGAAAACTTTAAGTGACGACTCTTGGTTCGAGCGGTACTTATATACTATACAATTTTCTATAACTCACCTTGTGGTAGTTTGCCTCCTTTGATCTCTGAGATACGGTCGAGTGAAAAAACTGCGAGGATTTACTCATTTGGCAAATTGTTTGACCACTGTATAAGCTTCGTAAGCTTCTTCATTGAGGCAAATTTGGCTTTTTCATTGAGAAAATGTTGATAATACCAATAATGATAATAATAGTAACGTTATAAATTATCAATCTCTAGGCTATACTTTCCTATTATCCTATTCCTCATTTAATATATCCTGTGCATGTTTGCCAGCTTTTACATTGGCGGCGAAATGGTTCGCGGCGAAAAGGTTGGTGGCGAACTGTCGCCGCGGCGAACTGGCTCTGCGGCGAACTAGCACGCGGCGAACTGTCCGCGGCGAACTGTCGCGCGGCGAACTGGCGGCGGCGAACTGTCGTGCTCCCGCGTGACGGCATTGCCAATAATGGCTTTGTTCCTTTCTTCCAAACATGCTGCAAAGTACATTGTGCATTTCCATTTGTACAATATGGAAATTACTGTTTTCTGTATATTTTATCGGTGGATGAAAAAAGAAAAGGTAATTCTATACAATAGCTCCGCCAGCAAGTTATCAAATTTAAGTACTTTCACTAAAAGGAGGGAAGTCCAAGGTTTCGTTTGATATATAAATCTAAGCTTCGCTAGGTCTAGACGTGGTTTAAAAATCAAAATTAAATTTGCCCCACCTGAAAAAAACTAAGTCCCTCGACTTCATAACTCTCTCAAATTCCTCTTCAGACTGAGCTCTCGTTTGTTCGTTTGTACGTTAAAAACATAGATTGTGTCATTATTACATCATCGACTGTATTCTACGTAGCAAGACGTCACTCAAATGTCATAATTTTTAACCAATGATGATTATCCACATTTTACTTGGGACTAGTATTTTAACAAAACTAGAATCACGTGACTTGAATACCCAATCAGGTGACAGTTTTACAAGGAAACTAACACTTCGACACTTTTCACACAATTTCCACCGCTAATTTTTCAGTCTTTTGAGAGCCATGGAAGCGTGTGAACCTTCACCTTGTGGTGCGGTTCTCATTTACCCTCTACTTTGACATCAATTTATGTGGATTTTCTCCCAAGTTCTTGTCTCAATTGCTGTTCCTGTAGAAAGTAGGGACAAAGTGACATTTTTAACAGTGATAAGGGATTATATAGCGCCCGGCACTACCATCATTTCCGACTTTTGGAAGGCATTCGTTTGCCTAAATGAGGAGGGATTGCTTCATTTAAGAGTCAACCACTCCTTGAACTTTGTGGACCCGCACACTGGAGCTCATACCAATACTATTGAGAGGCGGTGGCGGGATTTGAAGAATCTGTTGCCTAAATACGGTCGTCGAAAGGATCAGTTTGTTGGATACTTGGCTCTTGGCTATTTTAAATAGCATTATAAAGTATTGGATCATAGGCTCCATGCGTTCTTAAAGATGGCAGCTCACCTTTACCCTCCAACCTAAGTAAGTACACAAAGGGTTTTAGGTTGTCTTTTATTTAATATGGCTGTGTAAGGGGGGTCGCAGAGGCTACTAGGTTAGGTTAGGTGGTTTGTTTAGGTTAGCTGGTGGCCTTATTTATTGCTAATTCTACATGTGCCATTATTCGTATGTTAAAACGGATTCTTTAATTCATTCCGCACCCAAAAACCCCGGTTTCCCACTGGGGGTCACCCAAGATTGGAAAAGTTAACAAATACGGTAAAAATACTGTTCCTCCTCAAATAAAAGGTCAGCTATAGATAAAGCACTAAGTAATTCATCAGAAAAAAATATCAAAATTAAGAGTGGCGGAGCTATTGTATAGAATTACCTCATATTGCCTTCTGTAGCAGCTGTATCATATATAACATTTCTCAGTGGGGTTGAGGAAAGGGGAATTTGGTGGAATGTATTAGATATCCAATGCATCAGCATCCACAGAAAAATTTGAATGGCATGGCGCATTGTCCATAATTAGTACTGCCCTTCCATAGCCAAGAATAACAGACAGTGAAGTTAGAAAATCACTGAGAACTTCTCGACTCCCCACCATGCGATGTACGCATTCTCCTATATGGGAGCTCTCCCGTAGTAACGTCTAGTGAAGAGGTTGAATCCTGTCTCGTCAGTGTAAATGAGATGACACTGTAAACCAAAGGTATACATCCAGTGTGCATAAGTAACTCGCGCTTTCTTTGTAGCTGGAGAATTCCGAGAAGCTGGTACTGCACCTTTGCAAGATTTCAGACTAATCAGCATTCCGTCCAGGGCTCTGACTATTGTTGAATCGGATATTGCTAGTTTATAAGGCCATATTTCACGAAAAGTTCTATTCTAATTCTTCGAGGCTATGGTTGGGATGTCTTCAGTTATCGTAATCAGCAAATTCCTACTCTCATCAACCAGTTTCGAGAGCCATCCTCCCGATGGTGGTGTGCAACTGCATCTCCAGCTTCTTGATATCTATATGTGATAGAATACTATGCAGTGGCGCGAACAATTCCAAGTACTCTTGCTGCTTCTGTAAAATCTCCCCCTGCATAAAAACACATGTTGCCATTTGTTTTTGAGTTTTCCTCCTTAAAGATATGCAGTTTTGCCAAATGTGTAAAAGATAATATCTCATTGTTGTGCTGGCAGTTATAAATGTTGATTAGTTTCTCATTTCATCCAGTTGTGACAATGATTGTCCAACCAGCTTTGAAATGTGTTTATTTGATGTACAGTATGTACAAAATGAATTGCAAAAAGGTGTAATACAAAACAGACAGACAGACCCACGCGACAGAAAGGCCACAGGAAACAGACACCGATCGACGTCAAAAGCCCTTATGGAATAACAGGGACAGAATCTTTCTCCTCTCAGAAACAGAAACCTACCACAGGTCGTGCATGTTGGTTCTACAGAGTCGAGAGTTTCACACCAGGCTCCTTATTCTCCTTCTTCCTTCATTACACTTACTGACCTCCTTTGTGTGAGAGCCTGTGCTGGCATAAGCCGGCTTAATGTAAACCAACCAACCAACACTTATTTTCGGTTAGGAAGAGTATATGAGGATTTACATAATCAAATGCTTCATATCCAGTGGCTACTTGAGGCTCCCACTAGGATTCCTGAGGTCCTTTGCTTATAGTGTCAGTAACATTTTAACGAAGTCCACTGGAATAGGCTTACATAGTCTACGGAGGTAATCCGCGCCCAAGTTGAGTTTTCCAGGAATGCCCTCCACTTGAAATTTGTATTTCTTGAGAGTGCTATGGCCCCTATGTAGCCCAGACGAAGAAAAGGGTCAGGAAAAAGAACGGGGTCTAAATGTATAAGTTAGGACTATTGATTTCCGCAAGGTAAATGACGAAGTGGCGTAACAGGTGTTGCAGGACCTGAATTTTTTTTTTTTTTTTTTCTTACGAAATTTAAGCGTTAATCCTAGGCTCCACCCTCCTCCTCTATTTGTGCTCTGGACCGACAAGAAAGGAAACGGGTTTTTGGGGGTGGGGTGTGTGGAAAGAGGCTGATACCAATCTTGCTACCACTCCCATAGGAAGTGCATTTTTCCGGTAGAAACGAACCAGCACCCACAGATAGGCCGAACTCACCACACCACCAGCTTAGTCAAATTAAGACTGCAATTTCGACAATTTTCTAAATTTCCCTGTTGCTTTCTTTGCATACACCGAAAAGAAAAAACTGGTAATAGGTATGGTGACCTGTTAGCTATCAGCTTTCTTACAGAACGCCAGTTTGAAATATTTGAGTTGGACTCAAGTCTCGAAATATTCTAGACTTTTCTTTACGCTATCTAATGATTGGAAACCTAAGTTTACTTTAGGTCTCCACCACTAATTAAGAGAGAGAGAGGGAGGGGGGGGGAGAGAATTGTTTACCTCTCGTCCGTCATTCAAAATTCTTTTTTATCAGCAGGGCTTGGAATTGGGACCATTATCATAGTAGTACTAGTAGTACTGTCCTCCTCCTCCTCCTCCTCCGTTGATACCAGATGAATAATGAAAACTCCAATTGAGTCTCTCCTTTGTTGCAGCCTTGATGGCACTTCGAAGGAACATCTTGCTCTGAGCGTTCTCTAATCAATTGGGAGATGATGAGATGAGATGAGACGGGCTTTCCAGCATCCTCTGACCTCAGGTTAAGTTCCTAATTATCTGGGGATTACGTTTACTAAAGGTCTTCTCTTTTATGTAGAGGAAAGTGGATTGCAGAAAAAACTGAATGATTGATGAATGCTTTCGTTTTCGTCTGTTGTTGTTGTTGTTGTTTTTAAGAATGAATTTTTATGATTATAGAAAGTAGTTCATTGTTGGCCACAGAATTGAAAACAAACTATATAGCAAGGTAGACAGATTAAAAGACTAAATTTAAAGGTAAATATATAGATAGATAGATAAATAGATAGATAGATAGACGTGTAACAGCCAGGTTATTTTAAGCCACCTGTTTTTTTCGGAAAATTCTAGTTAAATCATTATAATAAACAAAATTTTAAAACCCAAATAGACCTTGCTTAGTGTTTTGTGCCCATCAGTAGAAAATTTATTTATTTACTTTTTTATTTATTTATTTATTTATTTTTTGCATTCAGGCATCTAGATAAAAGTAAAGTTCAAGTACGACATGTAATTGGATTAATGGTAGGTACCTGGACGTTTTACAAACAATGAGGCTTTTGAGAACACCCATCTTCGCCCTTTTGACTTCTGAGTGCTTTGGGTTGCCACCCGTTCTGTAAAATACAGGTTCGTTCTGTACTGGAGAGTGAGGTATTGCGTTCTGTATCGAACAAGTACAGAAAGCCATTTGTTCTGTATTTGACTCTGAACATCTTTGTTTTAACATTAAAGGAGCGTATTTTTCAGTCATCTGAAGAAATAAAATAAACTTGGTATACACACACACACACACACACACACACACACATATATATATATATATATATATATATATATATATATA
>NC_061105.1:34296250-34318750 GCF_015104395.2 Macrobrachium nipponense
AATGCCCCAGAGCCCAGGCCTATGATATATGGAACAGTGGAGGATGTTGATATCACGATCTTTATTGACACCGGCACTAGTATAAACTTAATGGATCATAATTTGTATCAATCCATGTTCTCCCATTACCCTTTGAAACCCTCAACGGAGGTGGTGTGTGATGTGCAAGCCCATAGATTGAACACCCTGGGTTTTGTTAGAATACAGGTTACTCTCGGTGATAGTGTTAATAGAACCATTTTTGGTTATAAAAGGGGTTGCGCTGGGAAACAGACTTTTGCTGGGTCATCCTGCATGTAGAAGACACAAGATTTCGGTCCATGTGGGTGTTAGTGGTATAACGGTTGGAATACCTGGTGTTTTTATCCCTTATGAGGACGCAAGTGAAACAGAGGATATGGGGATTATTGAAAATGGAGGTGCGTTTGGCGGTGCTAATGGTGATGATACTGGGGATATGGGGGATTGGTGATACCAAAACCCACACTGATGATATGGGTAATGACTGCAGTGAAGTTAAACAGGATATTGGGGGTCACGGTGGTAGCAGTTTTGGTGGGTGTGACAATGGCGTTATGGGTGGTGATACAGATACTAATATTGATATTACTGATACTAACAATGGGGTGGATACAATGAGAACCATGGGTGGTGATATTCATGGGATTGTGGAATGGGGAGGTACTAGCCACAAATATAAATGTTTTATCAGAGGATGTTATTTTAATGCCAGGTTCAAAGACTATGGTAAAAGTCAAGTTGAGGGAACTAAAAAAACCCGCAGAAGTATGCGTAATTGAGGATAGTCAGAAACTAAGAGGGGTTATTAGCATGGCATCAGTGAACAGTGTATCAAACACTGGTGTTACAAGGAATGATACAGTTAGGAAATACCAGAAGAATACATATGTGGTAGATCTCCAAGATTGGAATAAGGACAGTGGTTCAGTGGCTATTGTTGAGGGGAAATCTGAGTTTTCAGAAGCAGAAATGCAATCAAGGAAGTGAATATTCAGAGAACATTTAGCTAATGCGGATTATAATGAGCATATTGAAGCGGTAAGCAAGCTCTTGATAGTTTGGGGATACAGTAGCTTTACAAGGGGATAAACTGGGATTGACTAATGTTTTAGAACATAAGATTAACTTAGAGAAAGGCACAAAACCTATTTTTATTCCTGCATACCGCATACCTTTCAAAATCAGAGAACAGGTAGAGAAAGAGGTTAATAAATGGGAAGAAGGAATCATTAGACCTAGTGTGTCTCCATACAACTTTCCTTTGTTAGCAGTGCCTAAGAAGGACAGTTCTGTCCTTGTATGCGTCGATTTTAGACGTTTAAATGAAAAGACGATCCCTGACCGTTATCCAGTCACACTTACACCAGATCTTTCTGTAGAAATCGAGGGACATAATATTTATAGCTCAATTGATTTAGTGCAGTATTTTCTGCAGGTCCCTCTTAGTGAGAATAGTAAGGAATATACGGCCTTTTCAGTGCCAAAGGGACACTGAATTTATGCGGATGCCGTTCGGTTTATTAGGCAGTCCGATGACCTTTACCAGGTTGGTGAACACAGTTTTGCACGGGTTATTGGGTAAAAATGTTTTTGTACATGGATGACATATTAATTGCAACAGACTCGATCGTGCAACACCTGGAAGTGCTTAAGGAAGTACTTAGCAGACTTCCGTTAGCAGGGTTAAAAATTAAGCTAGCTAAGTGATCATTCTTGAAAAAGCAAATCACATATTTAGGTCATGTCATATCCAAGGAAGGGGTTAGAGTAAACGACGATAAAATCAAAGCAATAGCGGATTTTTGCACCCCGAGGTCAAAGAAAGAAATTAAGTCATTCCTAGGCATGGTGGGGTACTGCTGTAGATTTGTGAAAGGGTTTTCTAATATTGCAGGTCCTCTAACAGACATTGCGGGATGACATTCAATTTCAGTGGGGAAGACCTCAGAATGATAGTTTTAAAAAACTTAAGGACGCGTTAATGAATCCCCCAGTTCTGAAATTTCCAGATTTCAGCAAACCATTTACATTAGTGACTGATGCCAGTCAGGAGGGTATAGGTGCTTGTCGCATGCAAAAGATTGATGGGAAATTCAATCCCATAGCATTTTATAGCAGGAAATTTAGGACAAAGGCAGCAATGAAAGATTAATGGCTACCATAGATAAAGAACCCTTTGCAATAGTATCAAGTTTGGTTCATTTTAAAATGCTACTGATGGGGAATAAAGTAGAAGTCCTTACAGACATCAAGCCATTATTGGATCTTTTTAATAAGCCGATTTGTCACCTAGAAGAGCTCGATGGTTTTTAACTATCAGGGACTTCGATGCAAATCTCAAATATATAGAAGGCAAATTAAATGTAGTTGTGGATGCCCTGAGTAGAAGTTCTTATGACACTGAAGGATTTCAAGTTGCGCTAGTTACTGGAGATTCTATACAATGGGATGTGGGTCTCATAGAGCAAAGGCAGGATGAAGATGAAATTTTGGCAGACGCAAAAGCGTTTCTTAGAGGGGAATTAGTCAGGAAACTTTATAAGTTACCTTTTTCGGGTTTAGAATTAGAAGGTAATCTGCTGGTCGGGAAAATTAAGTATAAATTAAGGACTAGTGAAAGTAAAGGAGACACGACACAGATCGTAATTCCGAAAGTTCTAACTCCAGTGGTTTTAAATATAGTACATTGCAGGTAGTCCACACTTGGGGAGGTGCGTGCTAAATATATTTGGAAAAATATGGGGAAAGATGTGGAAAATTTTATGGAAAAACTGTACAGTATACAATGCTTGCAAACCTGCAAGAATAACTTCCTGCAAATTAGGGTCATGTCCAATACCAAGTAGACCTTTTCAGAAAATACATATGGATATCCTAGGAAATTTTTTTGAATCTAAATATGCGAATAAGTACCTGTTAGTGATAATAGATGAACTTACGAGGATAATAGAAATTTTTCCGCTTAAGCATAAAACAGCTGAAGAAGTAGTTATAGCATTTTTCAATGGTATCATTTGCAGATATGGCTCACCCGAGGTTTTGTTGACCAACAATGGCAGAGAATTTGTAAACAAAACTTTATAATGTATGGCGGAAGTCATGGGGATACAGAAAGTAACAATTATTCCATACAGACCTAAAGCTAATGGGTTATGTGAACGAGCAAACAGGAAAGTGCTCGAAGCTCTCAGGAAGATTGTAGGTGGTAATGATAAAAACTCGTTCATTAGATAGATATATAAATTTTGTTAGACATAACATTAACACCATTAACACTTAGTGACTCCATTAAAATGTCTCCATTTGAAGCTTTGTTTGGTTGCCAAGCACGAGGCACATTTGATCTGTTAACTATAACTCATCATGGAGAAGATACAATCAAAGCATTAATTGCCACAGCGAAGGAGAGATATGCTTATCTCGGCCGTAATCTCGAGGCCACGACCCGAGAAATGGTGGAAAGAAGTAATAGTAGAACATATGATGTTGAAATCAGTGTTGGAGACAGGTATTTCTACAAATCAATGTGAGAAATGAATTAAATTACAAATTGGGTCCGAAATTTGAAGGTCCTTTTAGAGTTTTTGAGGAAAAGACAGGAAACAGATTTATAGTCTTAGGTGAAAAAACAGGTCGGTCAAAAATAGCTCGTATATCAAAACTGAAGAGAGTTGGTTGTGGTAACTAATATAATATGACGCAGTTGCATTTTTTTCTGGTTTCGAAATTGATGGTGAAATGTGATGAGTCAGTTTAATGTAATGTTTTTTCTCTTTCATTTCTTCTACTATTTTTCTTATGTGGAAATTGTGGCGACTTGGTGTGGGAACCAGAGGTAATTATTTCACGACGAAGAACGGTGTGGAAAGTATGGGAAATTTCTGTTAAGCTAAGAAATATTATAACAGGTCCGTGTGGTGATCCCTGGCGGTATGTGTTTATTGGGACTGAATTTTTGTGGCTATTTTGGTGGTGAATTTTTCGGGGCTGAATTTTTTTGTAACTATAATCTTTGGTGGTGGATTTTTTGTGGTTATAGTTTTTGGTGGTGAAATGTGGTTTTATGAGCCAAAGAGGTGGGTATTGTGGATCTTTGGTATTATGGCTCTTGGAGAGGTAGCACTACTGCATTGTGGTTTTATTGGGTCCCTATGAAGGTATTGTATTTTTATATTCACCAGTGGTTATATTTGGCAGTATTTAATTGTTGAATTGTGGTTTTCTGTGGATTATATCCCATCCAGGTGGTTATTGCAGTTTTATATACATGTGGCAGTATCATGAATGAGTTAAGTTTTCAAGGACAATTTCTTGGTACCTTTGAGGATGTCCTAGGGATAATTTTTGAGGAATATGGTTCTATAGTATCGGTAGGGATTTTTGGGCCATTTAAATGGATGATGATTTATGAGGTTGCAAGACTGACTAGACAAGTCCGGAAGGAGTGGCGGATTTGGGGGGGGGGGGGAGCACATGAGGTATACGCAGGTGGGCTTAAATGCTGACAATGCTGTGATGAGACCGGTTGCTTTTTTTTTTTTTTTTTTTTTTTTGGAGTTGATTACTCGGTGGTTTACATCATCTTCAGGGATGTCTATGATGACATTCCTTGGGGAAGAATGTAATATATATATATATATATATATATATATATATATATATATATATATATATATAATATATATATATATATATATATATTTCTAATGGGAAAGTTGAATTCTTAGTATTTTTTTTCTCTTACAAGGGAAACTTGTAATCGGGGTTTAGCTTTACGTAGCATTTCTATTATAGCATTTCTATTATAGCATTTCTATTATGGAAAGGAGGTCAAATTTATCTTGGTACATGTAAGATAGAAAGGATATTCGGCATTATATTTGATGGAGGTTAACTGTATAAACATTACAGGAGTTTTGCTGTATAGACATTATGGGGTTTTTTGATAGTATATTTGTCAGATATAGGATTAGTTATGAGGATTCAGTGGGTAAAGATCATCTTTTGTTTTAGTGAGGAATTTTTCGTAATTGACTATGAGATTGGGTATATTAGTTGATGACAGATTTTTATGTTAAAGGAAGACTTTAGTTATTCTATGATCATGTAGACTTTTCAAATACGGACACACGATGACTTTAGAGAATTCCCAACTTCACACGAGGGTGACGACGGAAACAGCTTGGATCTACAACACCAGAGGTCGGATCTTCACACAAGCGGCGATGTTACGGATCTCCTTTGCAATGGACGAGATGTCTTTGGTGGATCGTCTCAGAATACAATCTGGGACATTCTTCACACTCTCATGGGAGTCACGGGATATTTCAAGTTGACAACGAGGTGGTGGTTACGATTACTTCATCAGAAAACGTAGAATCTACAGTTCAGCAACGGGGGAGTTAGGATACACTTACAGGGGTCGCAGACGCTGAATAATGGCGCATGCTGAGTTGTTTCGAGATGGTTCACGTACTCAGCCGGGATCTACGATTATTCGACAAAGGTGTTTGTGAAACACAAGGCGGTTCAAGTTCCGCCTACATTGGAGACGGTTAGAGGATAATGACGAGGATGAATTCTTCTTCGACGAACACTACACGGTTCCAGTGATTGCGGTTATGGTAGCTGTAATGATGCTCACAATATATGTTTTAGGAATTATCAAACTTCTGTGCAACCGACGGAGTACGAGGGTCCCAGCAACGGAAGTAGCTCTAAATCATGTGGCAAATTAAAACATTATGTACTAGTATATACCAGTAGCCGATGTGTTGTGTGACAGGAGTGCACAAAAGATATAGGTGGCCGAGCCATCTTAAAGGCGCGGTAGTGAATTGTTAATCTCAGCTCTTTCCAGTTAGAGACAAGTCAGTTAGAGACAAGCACTGGATTCCTCGAAGGCGCTGAAATGAAAAACAGCTAGGAAAGATGAATGCACTTTGAGGTCGGTGACGCCTCGGAGATCACATGCCTTGGACATGGAGCACCCGTGTATGCTGGGTGCAACACAGGGCGTGTCTGCGTGTGTGTTCGCAACGAACGATATATGACTTTGGTTATGGGGAATAAGTGCTAAGAGAAACCACTCATTGATTACTTGTGACAGAGTGCGGAACACGCCTGGAAGAGGTGTTGAGAGGTGTTGCAGACCCATCGAATAAGATGAGTTCAAAGTCATCATATAGAAAAATGGATTCTCTAAGACTTTTATTGACTTATTAATATGTTATGGTTAGTCGGACTTAATGAGAATAAGAGGGGTGCTTACTTAAATATGATTCGGAGAGGAAAAGATAGTTTTAACGATTTTTTGGGTCAGAGTTAATACATTTTATTCCATTTTTATTAATTGATTTGATTCCATTTTAATGTTAGCTAATTTGGGAAATAAAAGTATATTTTCGTTTCTTCGGGATTCATTTGCCTAACTTGCATTTTCAGCCAACGCCCAGAGAGACTGCCACAGAACAAGGGTAGGTGAAGTTGCCGGTTAGCGGTTTGTTTCATTTTTTTTAAACGAGTATCATTTGGTCTTAAAAAACCTGTTTAATATATATATATATATATATATATATATATATATATATATATATATATATCTTATCTCTTATCTCTTATCTCTTATCTATATCTCTATATATATATTACATATATATATAGATATATCTATATTATATATATATATATATATATATATATATATATATATATATATATATATATATATATATATTATGTATGTATAACTGAATCACGAAAATTTGGAACGTTATGAATATATAAAGGCAAAAGCTACGAAGGAAAGTGAAACTAAGGACTACTGCGAGACCTTTCGACTCCATGTCCTTTTCTTAGCAGTCTGACATAAATATAAAGATAAGTTTACAAAGAAAGGTCGTGTAAATGACAGACAGGGATTATAAAGGAAAATATGTACCTAGAATCCAACCCACCTGTAGAATTAGTAACCTTACCTAAACGGGTACAATTTAAGAGGTTTACAAAAGTTCAAGTCCAACTGCTCAGAAGCAGGGGCAAGACAATTAAGAGATTATACAGGGCGGTGACTGACCACACACAAAATTTCATTTTGTTAAGGAAATTGTGTCCTCCAATATGTAGTTGTTGAATTACTGTAATCGATATGGAATATATTCTTGGTAAAGTAATGAGTACAGCTGTGCTTGTTAACTGTAGGCTATGCAGTTATCACAGACTCAACCCAAACATCCTTTCTCCCTGGTGAAGTTGGGAATGAAAGTGACAGAAACTAAGGGAGAAAAATCCGGGACGTCTCGGGTCCTCCAAATTATAATCTATTATCGCCTCTCAGCCCTTGATTAAAAATTTCCACCTCGTAAATTCCACTTCCCTGAACCCCTCCGCCCCAACCCTCAGCCTCCCTTCGTCTTCCTCCTTTAATGTCGTCGTCTTCTGCATCATTCTGACTCTCCTCCTCCTCCTCCTCCTCCTCGCCAAATGTTTCCCCTGAATCGCGAGCTAATTAATCTGCGACGTCGCCACAGGCGGAATTTTTTCAACGTATCTGGATCATTTGCTCTTATTGGATCATCCTTTCTTCTTCTTCTTCTTCTTCTTCTTCTTCTTCTTCTTGGCCAATTTCAGCAGACGGCTGCTGAAGAAATGCTCGTACCGCGACCGATTCCAGAGGCACAAACGAGGCCCATGTCTGATTCAAGAGCACAAATGTTGATTGATATTTTTAATATTCTCATTTTCTTCTTCGGTGCCTTTCATTATCTGAAACCTAGTTTTTTATGCGTTTTTCGTTTTCAAATTATTAGCTTTCCTTCAGTCTTTTGTTGACCTGCTCTTTGGTACCCATCTTCCACAATAAAATATTTTTTTAAGTTGCTCAGCAGTGTTTTTAGAAGGACAATCATTGAAATAGCATAAGGAAATTCTATCCACTCGAAAATTTTCAAATTATGTTCTCCATTCTCTGCTTCTCTTTATCCCTCTTTGACCATCGCAAAAACTGTGTTCTTCTTTTGTTTTATGAAGTGCTAGTCTTTTTCCTGCCCTCTACTCGTTTCTAAAAGTAACTACATCAAAGCTTTCTATGAATCACAAAGAACGTCAATAGCCTGTGGATGAGGAAGAATTTCCAGTGGATCTCTTTCCTCCTTCTCCATCAACACCTTTGAAGGTGAAACAAAAGGCCTCAATTAGCTCTAAGTATCTGAAGGAGACGGAAGGTCAACAAACTCTCGATTTGTCAAATTGATAGTGCAACGTGGGCACACAATTTTCTCATCCTACTTTTAATATCTTATCCTAAAATAGATAATACATGTATGTATGCACACACACACACACACACACACACACACACACACACACACATATATATATATATATATATATATATATATATATATATATATATATATATATATATATATATATATCGTCCCTAGTTTGACGAACTGGCGTAGACATTTTTTCCCCATTCTGAGAAAACTGTCTTCAAAATTTTTTATATTATTCAGGGCTTTCTTCTAATTGGCTCACCTTTTTAGGCTCCATTCGGAATTGCAAAATGTGACCAGGGAGACCAGCTGAAATTCTGATATATTGTAAAGAATAAAAAACAGACACACTTTGACTGGAAAAACTCAAAAAGAAATGGGATACTCCAGTATGTGTGTATATATATATATATATATATATATATATATATATATATATTATATATATATATATATATATATATATATAAAGGTTTTTTTTTTTGCCACGAAGGAAAAAATGAAAAAGCAAGATAGCCAAGTAACTTTCAGTCCTGTTCGGACCCTTTACTTTACGGAGGCAAACGTGAGTTTTACCAGAGGAACAACATAAGTCAAAAGAAGGCTTAATATCCAAACTGACACTACAAGATTTGCAATAAGGGCGATTTCACTCTACAAAAAGGAGGAAACACCTGAGGGTAGCCACACCTTGGGGGACACACGCAGTAAACAAGTTATTCTTCCAGAAAACAGTACATTTTGAAAAAACACGGAAGCATATTCAATTTAATATCATGAGATTTACACAAATTTTTCCCAAAAAAATTATTATTAATGAAAAGACGAAAGAAAATATAAATATATATATCGAGCAAGAGAAAGAGGGAGAGAGAATATCGAACCAGAGAGAGAGAGAGAAATAATAACTATATATGTACATGTGGGACTAATTTATTAGTAGTTCATTTATTTTAAGGTCCTTCATAAACATCTTACAAATATATGGGTCCAAATGGAATTTTATGGATGGCACTAAATTATTCAGTTTAGACAGTAAATCATTTACATTGATACCAACAGGTAAGACTACTAAGATATCATCGATTTATTTTTAATGGAGAATATTACCAACAAATATTTGGTATGGCCATGGGTAACCCTTTAGCACCTCTCCTTTCAAACTTATATATGGAATTTTTTAAGAGACAACACATCCCGAATATCACACTTGTCCCCTTAAAATGGTACCGATATGTCGATGATATCTTAGTAGTCTTACCTGTTGGTATCGATGTAAATGATTTACTGTCTAATTTGAATAATTTAGTGCCATCCATAAAATTCACTGTTGAAATCGGAAATAACAATGTCATCCCTTTCCTAGATGTATTAATACATAGAGAATCTTTCCAATGCAAATTCAGTATTTATAGAAAACCCACAAATAATTTAACATATGTACATTTTTATTCTGGCAACCATCTTAATATTAAAATTTCAATTTTTTTTTCTATGTTCCTACGCGCTTTGCATATCACAAGTCCACAATATCTTGACCAAGAAATAGAATACATAAAAAAGATAGTTAACAATCTCTGCTACCCACCTCATTTAATTGATTTATGTTATCAAAAAGCTCTCAAAAAGTTTTATAGTGTTGCTATTAATGAAAAAGATATGCCTAAAAATGTACTTAGCTTACCTTACTTTCGTGGATTTGAAACCATAAAATCAATATTTAAATCGTTTAATGTTAATGTAGTGTTCTCTTATAACAATACCATTAAAGATATGCTAATTAAGAATAGTCCCGTAACAGATAACATCATTTACAAAATTCCTTGTAAGGATTGCCCATCGTTTCACTTTGGTCAGTCAAGTAAAAATTTATGTGTACGTATTAAGCAGCATATGTATTCAGTTAGAACAGCCCAGACTTCAAATGCACTGTTTATCCATCTGAGTGAAAAATCTCATTTTATTAATTGGGGTGATACCTCAGTAATTGCTAGATCTAATGATTGTTTCAAGAAATTTACTGGAATCGGCAATTATACAAATCACTAATAAAAACAACCTAAATCTTAGTCTGGGAATGTACCATTTGGACCCATATATTTGTAAGATGTTTATGAAGGACCTTAAAATAAATGAACTACTAAAAAATTAGTCCCACATGTATATAGTTATTATTTCTCTTCTCTCTCTCTCTCTCTCTCTCTCTCTCTCTCTCTCTCTCTCTCTCTATCTCTCTGGTTCAATATTCTCTCCCCCTCTTTCTCTTGCTCGATATATATATTTATATTTTCTTTCTTCTTTTCATTAATAATAATTTTTTGGGAAAATTTGTGTAAATTTCATGATATTAAATTTTATATGCTTCCGTGTTTTTTCAAAATGTACTGTTTTCTGGAAGAATAACTTGTTTACTGCGTGTGTCCCCCAGGGTGTGGCTACCCTCAGGTGTTTCCTCCTTTCTGTAGAGTGAAATCGCCCTTATTGCTAATCTTGTAGTGTCAGTTTGGATATTAAGCCTTCTTTTGACTATGTGTCCTCTGTAAAATCAGTTTGCCTCCGTAAAGGGTCCGAACAGGACCGAAAGTACTTGGCTATCTCGCTTTTTCATTTTTTCCTTCGTGGCAAAAAAAAAAATTTATTTATACATAGCATCACGTTTTATATACTTCGTGATCAAGTTATTCATATACATAAATATACATATATATATATATATATATATATATATATATATATATATATATATATATATATATATATATATATATATATATATATATATATATATATATATGTATGTATATATATGTATATATACATATATATAATACATATATATAATATATATTAGTATATATATATATATATAGTATATATATATATATATATATATATATAATATAATATATATATATATATATTACATATATATATATATATAAATCTGTGGCGGTACTGACCTTTCATGCGCACAGATCTAAGGTAACGTGTGCCGACACTGGAGGCTATACTTTTGGAGAAATTAGACTTATATAAAATAAATTTTCTTACCTTACTGAATGTTCTTAATCTGGAATTCGTAAAAGGGGTTTCTACTTTTGGATGAGAAATTAATTGATATGTTTCTTTGCATTAAGTTTATTCTTCGTTAGGGGTTCTTACAAAAAGTTTTTCCACCTTCTGAGTTACTGGGCTTTTGGACTGATAAAACTTAATTGGCACTTGTTGCAATTACGAGTCTATAGGCACGAGGGGAATTTACTGAGTATTGATCGTCACTTTCACTGTCTTTGATTGCTTCGCCACACCACACTTTTGCACTTGTTCTTCTTCTGGGATTCTTCTGTCTTTCTCTCTCTTCTCTGCCTGTTGCTGCGCCACTGGTTCTCCCTCCCTTCCCTCTTGGTCGTATCTTCTCTTGACTTCTCTGTTCCCCTTTTTTCTCTGCTCCCTTTTCTGCCCTGCTCTCTCTCTGTCTCGCCTTTTTGTTCAGTTGAAATCTCCTTAGCCCCGCCTTTGGATTTTTGGATTCTGACTGGGTGTGGCATTTTCTGAAAGACTTTTTGTGTCTTAGTGGCTACTAACTTCATACGAGACCGCCTTCCTGTCAGGTCTTCTACAGTAATTCGTAGGCTTTGAATTTGTATACGCTCCTTCTTCATGTCCTGGCTTCTTAGGGGCGTATCCCTTGGTAACCTCATAGGTCATTCGTTGATACTCTTCTTTTGGGCTGTCTTATGACCAACACTCATGGCTTTTTGATTCGTCGATACTAGAGGCCTACCTTTGGGAGGGTGGAGCTTTTAAGAATTCGGCACTCCCCTCCTTTGAACAACGGGTCATAGAATTCCTTTTTAACGTATGCCAGATGGCTCTCTCTGACCTCTTTCACGAAGGGAACGGCGATTAGTCATAGGCGCTAATGAGAGTAGTTTCCAATTTCTCGAAGATGCTGGGCGATATCCCTCATCGGCTATAATATCTTGTTGGTCACTAATCGCTGGTACGGACAGAGGCTTTTTGGGGGAGATGAAAACCAGATGTCTAATGGCTAAAAGCCTAATGTTTGGAGTAACAAAATCCCTTCACTAAGAAAAATCATTATCGTATTCCCTTTTCTCCTTTTCTTCCTTATTATCCATTTCGTGCCTTTTTCTAAGTATTATTAAGTTATTGTCGGTTTGGAATAACGACACTGTGCCACACTATTACAGTCTCGCCCGCTACCCTCGCTGACAATCCGACAGCGTTATCTAAGCTGAAGCAAATATTATACCTACAAGAGGACTCCTAACTTATGCTTCTGGAAATCATATTGAAACTTTAACTCAAAACATCCTAGTGAATGGAAACATGAGCAAATCCCTTGATTAAGTAACGTTAAGGGCAACAATCAAAATTGAATGTAAACATGAATAAATTCTTGAGCAAAGTAACATTCAGAGAAACATTTAAAACTGAATATGAATATGAACAAGTACTTGATTAAGTATATTAAAAGAATCATCAAACTGAATTCAAATATGAGTAAATCACATTAAGAAACATGAAACTGAATGCAAACAAAATAAATCACCAAAACCAAGAAAACTGAAAGTTTAACATACATAAGCCCTTAAGTCACAAAAGTTATATAAATGCATGGTAGAAGCAAAAAAAAATAATGGTAACTATCCAAGTTCACAGTACATGATTGGTTCAGTCCTCAGTCCTATTCTATCTAGGTGGATATCGTTTTTCTTTTATGGAAAATTAAATTTCGTTCTTCGTTGACGACACTTGATGGCTTCTTGTTTGCTGCGACCTGCTACTTGGTGACAAGTCCTGGGAGAAAAATATCCTTGTGTATTTGTATGCAATAACAAGTGTGTCCTTGACTTCCTACTGAGAGTGTGTATTGTGTTTATGCAAAATTTCATTGGACATTCTTACCGTAATTTTCTGAGTAACCTAGTACATTAAACAATATAACTTTACTGCTTGATACTACAACAAAATTGGCAACTCGGTTAAAGGAACCGGTTAGTGGTTAATACTTGTAGGTTTCTTCTGCTGTGACAACAACTAGTAAGTTTTCACCAATCAATAACTTGTTAGTAAGTTTTCAACAACTACTATCTTGTTAATGAGTCTTCATCAATTAACATCTTGTTAGTGAGTCTTTGTTGATTAATATCTTATTAATAAGTTTTCATCAATCAACATTTAATGGATTTGAACAAAATAAGTGTATTAATCGCCCCTTCAATATCTTAATCATTTCTGAAACGAATTCTCGTATCTTAAAATCACTTAATGTCTAACTTAACCCGTCTTATTTATTCTTTTACTTCTAAGAATGTTCTTATGGAACGATTAAACTTAATATACGTCTTGAAATTCTTATACTGCGCTTTGAACCGTTTCTTACATACCCAAATATTTCCCTTCAAGTCAAAATTAATTTGAAGTTAAGTGCACTTAACCCAAAACTCTTGCTACAAACCGACTAATTAAAGTAAGAATTGCAACAATAAAAGATTATTCCTAAGTCTACCGATGAAGGTAAACTTAGCAATAACGAAATCAAATAAATACATGGGAATAATGGGATGAATTAATGGGTTTGTTCTTCTGTTTCACTGAAAAGTGACTCTTCTATTTCTTAGGTTATATCTAGTTCCTTCTTCTGGAATGTCTTCTGACGTCTCTGTCATTTCGGATTCTTCAACTTCTTGGTTCTCTTGACCTTGTCCTTGTTTATCCAAAATTCTTCTTCTTCTAATGATTCAGCATATGTGGAAGGCATTTGGTTATTCATTTTCTTAACCTTTATCTTAGTTTCTTGTACGTCTACGACCTTGTATGGTCCTGTGAATTTTGTGGCTAACTTATAATTAATACCACTTCTTACTTCCTTCTTAATATAGACTTCATCTCCTTTCTTGTAGTCTACAGGCCTTAATCCTTCTTGATGCTTCTCTATCATATTCTGCTGGGCTTCTTCTAGATTCTTGTGCAATTGCTTGTGGATTACTTTAAAGTTTCCGATTCTTATCTCATGATATCTTCAGAGTAATTAGGCTGTATTGGCTGATTCAGCCATGCATAAGGTAATCTGGGTTCATATCCCATCAAAGCTTTTATGGGAGTTGCTCGAGTACTCGTATGATGCCTTGCATTTAATGATAATTGGACTAACGGTAAATTGACGTCCCAGTCAGGATCCTGTCCTACTGTGTGACGTAATACGTCTAAAACCTTTCTGTTATTCCTTTCTACCAAGCCATTGCTAGCTGGGTGATACGGCTGTATCGCTACTTTTCTACCTTAAAGGTGTTACAAATTTCTTGAACTAACGAGTTGTTGAACTCGGTCCCATTATCAGAAATATGAGCTGTGGGGCAGAATATCTGCAAAATATCTTATCGAAGAGAGCAGTTGCACAATCCTTGGCACTTTTACTAGTTAGTGGTACCAACTCTGTATATCTCGTGAGCGCGTCGATACATACTAGTATATTCTTATTCCCTTTACTCGTAGTATGAAGATTAGTGATAAGATCAATAGATACTCTTTCGAAAGGAGTCTGTGGGATAGGATATTTCCCTAGTGGTACTTCCTTGTCTGTTCTTCCCTTGTAGCTGTTGCATGTATTGCAGCTCTTCACATAATTACTGACATCCTTGTGAATTCCCTTCCAATGGAAAGTTCTTTGGATTAATCTAATTGTCTCATCCCTTCCTGGGTGAGCTCTCATGTCATCGTCGTGCATTAGCTCAATGACCTTGTTTCTTAGACTCTTAGGTACTAACCTTTTGTGCAGTACACCTAGAAATTGACCAAATGGGTCATATTCGTGGCACATCCAAATTAATACGCCATCTATGTCCGTTAGTGCATCTGTGGGACATCCAACCTTCCTACCTAGTTCGGTTAATTCTTGTTGGCTGTGTTTTCTTTCGTTTCTAACGTATTTGAACAGTTCCCTTATATCTTCATCTCTTTCTTGTTCCCTAATGAAATTTTGCCGGGAAAGCTCCTCTGTATAATGCATGGTGAGTACATTTATGTCATTGCACATTGTTTCATTCTTTTTTTCTTCTTGACTTATCATATTTATACTATCACCTTGTGACACATATCTTGATAATGCATCTGCTACCTTATTCGTCTTCCCAGGGACATATTTCACCTCTATATCATAATCTTGGGCTGTCATGAACCAACGAGCTCTTCGTCCAAGATTAGGGTTCTTCAGCATTTCTACTGCGGCTGAATGATCCGTGAACACGGTATCTTGTAACCAAAAATGATATATCTGAAATGCTTTAAAGCGTCTATTATAGCTAGAGACTCGAGGTCTGTTACTGAGTAGTTCACTTCTGAGGGCTTTAATTTCCTACTGTAATAAGCTATCGCATTATACTTATTATCTTGTCTTTGCATTAAACATGCTCCTATACCAATGTGGCTTGCATCCGTGGCTAAAAAGAATTCTTTGCCAAAGTCTGGAAAGCTAAGTACTGGGGGATGTGTTAATCTTTCTTTCAATTCATCGAATGCTTCTTGCTGCTTGTCTGTCCATACAAATGATACGTGTTCCTTTAAAAGTTCAGTTAGTGGTGGCGGATATGACTGCAAAGCTCCTATGAACTTGCGGTAAAATCCTGCTAAACCTAAGAATGACTTTACGTCCTTCTTGCACTGAGGTGTAGGATATTCCTTGATTGACTTAATCTTTAAGTCGTTTACTTCTACGCCCTTTTCACTTAGTGTATGACCAAGGTAGTCTATTTTCCTTTTAAAGGAAGTTACACTTCTTTAGTTTAAGCTTCAGGTTGGCTTTTCTTAATCTCTTTAGGACTTCTCTGACTAAGTCTATATGTTCCTCTATGGTATCTGTTGCTATTACCAAATCATCTATGTAACAGTGTACGTCCTTGCCTAGTAAATCGCCCAAAATTTTATCCATTAATCTTACAAAAGTTACGGGGCTTGACTTTAGACCAAAGGGCATTCTTACATACTGGTATCTACCGTTACTAGTGGAAAAAGCAGTCAAAGGTTTACTTTCTTCGTCTAGAGGGATTTGCAAGAATCCCTGCAATAAATCTATAGTGGTGAAGTACTTCTTGGACCCTATAGTAGCGATAAGATCTCGCATTGACGGCATTGGATAAGGATCATTTTCAGTAATTTGGTTCAATTTTCTGAAATCCACAACTATTCATATGAAGTGTTTTGTCCCCTTTAGGAACTAGCAAAAGTGGAAAAGACCATGGGGATTTAGATGGTTCTATTATTCCTTGCCTATTCATTCTTTGTACTTCTCTTTCAATGATTTCCTTCTGGGAATGTGCTACTCTGTAAGCTGGTATGTAAATTGGCTTTGTGTTTGACGGAATGTCTATCTTGTGCGTTATTTCGCGTGTATTTCCCAAGGTGTCACCGTCTAGAGCGACTATATCATTATATTCGCACAATAAGTCTATGAATTCTTCTCTAACATGGTTTTCCTTAATGTCCTTTAAATGAAATCCTATCTTAGCTCTTCTCAGTTCTATGTCCTGAGCATAATTTTCATTTCCTTTACTGATCGCTGCTACCGTTTCCCTTTCTACAACTCGGATAGGTATGGAGTATACTTCTGCTAAGCCTATCTCTGTACCTGGTGTTAATTTAACCTTTCCTCCTCTGTTATTCGTAATCTGTAACGCTATTTTGCCTTGTCTGACTTCATGTAAACTAGAAGAATAATGTATTCCATTTACTTGCGACTTTTCAGTAAGTGTGAGAATTTCCTTTCCTTCAAAGATTGGATTTACTGTACATTCTACCCACGTACTTTCTCCTGATTTAAGTCTTAATTCCCTTTCTAACTTTAAATAAGTGCATTGATTTGATTCTAAGAGGTTATTGATCTGTTGTGAACTCGTGATGCATTCTGGATATCTTCCCTCTGTCTTATCCTTCTTTAAGATACCTTTCATCGTGGGTTTCTCTTGAGTCTGGGTTCTTTTAATTAACTTGCATATTGGTATCTAGAAATCTCACGACCGTTGTTAATCACTAGTTGTTCCCTAGGGGCATCAATGCTCATCCCTTGTCTAGCCATAGTTGGATAACCTATCAGCAAATGAGCAAAAGCTAATTGTATATCTCTGGCTACCAGAACATTTTCTCTTAGAGCAATTCTTCCTAGCCTAAATGGAAAATCTAACTGTCCAATTACGTGGATATCATTACCCTGGACGTCTGTGATTCTACAATCTACCGCTTGGTTCAGACTTAAGTGAGAAAAATACAATCGATACACCTTTTCTGACATTATATTCTTAGGACTACCTGTATCAAAGAATGTTACAATAGGTTTCTCTAGACCGACATGTGCGGGAAATAATGGTCTATAATTATATTCATTCCCTACATCAACTTTGCTAACCTGTGTAGCTGGGCTTAGCCTTGACATTCCGGACGTTCTCTCTGTTATAGAGGAAGATCCATTGTACCAGTAAGCAGAAAATTTCCCATTGCGTCGTCTGACATTGACTGAACTGGTTGATACCCTATACTTGCTGTTTGATTAGCATATCTATTTGGGACGGAATCCCTATTTCCTCTAGCTGGGGGAGATTGACTTTGGTTTCTACCTCTGCCTCTCGACTGAGATCTACCTCTAGGAGTTGAAACAAATTTATTTCTGCATTCTCGAGCACTATGTCCTGTTTTCTTATGGAAAGGACAGAAGGCCATCCCTCGGCAGTCACTGGCATAATGTCCCTCCTTCTGACAGTTATAACACGTGACTGTCGAAAATCCTCCTTGAGAAGATTTACCTGGCATCTTATTCTGATTTCTAGATGGTGTCCTAGATCTATTTGGACCCCTTTCCTTTTGTCCTATAGTGACTAAAGGTCTGTATATAGGATTCCCTTCAGGTCTTCTACCTAAGATTTTTGTTTCCTCCTCTTCAATCTCTGCTACATCATCGGATGTCTCCCACTTACGAGTCATCCTTGCAATGACTTCCGTTGGCAGGCTTCCAATCATTATTGCTAGTCTAAATATTTTTTTGACATAACTCATTAGCATTTTTTGCTTGCCTCCTTCTACCTCTATCCAACCTGTGGTTTCCATGAAGTTACCCCATTCATTCATATTGTTATACAACTGAGAGCTAAACTCTTGATACCGTCTTTCGTCTAACTTAAATTGACGCACGATCCTTGCCAAGCTGGTAACTGGATCCCTTTCACCAACTGTGGAATAAACCTTCCTAAAATACCGTTTCAGTTCTTCCCAATTCTTAAGATCTCGGTAAGTCTCGGAGTGGACGTATCGTTCTAAGTCTCCTCCGGCTTCCAAATCAAGATAACTCTTGGCTTCAATAAGCTTTTCTCTATCTGTCCCCGTTATGCTATCTAGGCGTGTCTCCACTTGCTCTATCCAGTTCTCTAAGTTACAAGCTAACTGACCGTTCTTTCTTCCGCAAAATTTTGCTATGTGATTAATTACATGTTCCTTATGTGTTCCCATTTCTGCTGCGCTTGAATTCGCGGACTGTGTACCTTCTGGCATGGTTAATTTCCTTGTTTGACTTCTCGTGAGCACAGGCGTTCTTACGTTCTGATAAGGAGTCGGTCTCCCTTTGACCGTCGACTCGTTAATGGAAATTTTCTTAAGTACTGAGTATCATTAAAAGTATCAAAGTTATGACAGTAATATCCCAAAAAGGAAATAATGATAATGACAATAAATTGTTTTTACTAAAGTATTCGATCACCATAAAAAATAAAAGAATTTTCCCCAGAAATATTCTCAAAGTCTTACGTTACCGGTAAGCGATTCTTAAACAACAACAAAAACCCTCTTAACAGTACTGGTAAAACGATACTGAAACTAACCGTAAAGTGTACGCTAACGAGAGACCTCCCGTGAATTACCCTTGTTATCCTAAACAAACAAAATAAAAACAAGTAAACATTCACTCGACGTAACAAGTAAAAAGCAAATACTAAAAGAACAAAAAAAAATCAAAGTATAAGAAATCACAAAAAACAACTAAAATCACAAAAAATAACATAAAATGACACAATCTAAATTCAAATTAAAATTTAAAGTTATTGGTTAGTAAATACAAATGTTCGGGAAAAGGTCTTAGTAGCTAATTAGTTATAATTAGTAAAATAAGAAATATCGTAGAGTTTCGTTGCCAAAAAAAAGTTCAGAGTGAAAATCTTTTGATCTCGAAATACCAACTGGGTATCTTAAAATTGTATAACTGAAATGTTAATCGCGTAATTTACTTTTGATAAAGTTTAATGTTATGTAAGTGTGGGATATTATTTTGGACTTATCTTCTTTCGTTGTCTTCGACATCTGGGGTTACGTCTGACAGCTTGCGTTCGCCTACCAGCGCGTTGAATGATGCGTTGGTTCCCCCTCTCTCTCTCTCTTCTTCTCTTCGGGAAAGGGGACCTCTCTCTCTCTCTTCTTTCCTCTCAGAGCAGGATTGCGTTGACGGATGCGTTTTCGGGATTGTTTTCTTTCCTCTTGATATATTTGCCTTATGCTTTCGACATCTTGTTCTTCTGGTAAAACGCCTGATCTTGTTCTTCGGAGTGGAGCTTTTCTTCGTGAAGTGTGGGTGCTTTTTTTTTGGAGCGCTTTTATTGTTACGACTCGATAACTGTCTTTGAATTTGGGGAAGCACTGGTACTGTCTTAGGGGAGAACTTTCTATTTTTGAGTGGCGTGAAATGGATTGAAATCTCTTATGCCGACACTAAACTTTTGATTCTGTTTCGCTGCCGCTGTTTTTAACTGTCATTCGTGTCTTCGTATCACGTCGCTAATCACCATTTCTTTGCTGTCTCTTTTGTCTCTTCCTATCCTTACCGCTCGACATCAATTAATCTTGTCACTATATCAATCTTTATCTCATCGTATCCCGTCGCTCTGCCACCAATAAATCTGTGACGGTACTTACTTTCTTTGCACAGATCTAAGGTAACGTGTGCCGACACTGGAGGCTATACTTTGGAGAATTAGACTTATATAAATTTTCTTACCTTACTGAATGTTCTTAATCTGGAATTCGTAAAAGGGGTTCTACTTTTGGATGAGAAATTAATTGATATGTTTCTTTGCATTAAGTTTATTCTTCGTTAGGGGTTCTTACAAAAAGTTTTTCCACCTTCTGAGTTACTGGGACTTTTTGGACTGATAAAACTTAATTGGCACTTGTTGCAATTACGAGTCTATAGGCACGAGGGGAATTTACTGAGTATTGATCGTCACTTTCACTGTCTTTGATTGCTTCGCACACCACACTTTTGCACTTGTTCTTCTTCTGGGGATTCTTCTGTCTTTCTCTCTCTTCTCTGCCTGTTGCTGCGCCACTGGTTCTCCCCTCCTTCCCCTCTTGGTCGTTATCTTCTCTTGACTTCTCTGTTCCCCTTTTTTCTCTGCTCCCTTTTCTGCCTGCTCTCTCTCTGTCTCGCCTTTTTGTTCAGTTGAAATCTCCTTAGCCCCGCCTTTGGATTTTTGGATTCTGACTGGGTGTGGCATTTTCTGAAAGACTTTTTGTGTCTTAGTGGCTACTAACTTCATACGAGACCGCCTTCCTGTCAGGTCTTCTACAGTAATTCGTAGGCTTTGAATTTGTATACGCCTCCTTCTTCATGTCCTGGCTTCTTAGGGGCGTATCCCTTGGTAACCTCATAGGTCATTCGTTGATACTTCTTTTGGGCTGTCTTATGACCAACACTCATGGCTTTTGATTCGTCGATACTAGAGGCCTACCTTTGGGAGGGTGGAGCTTTTAAGAATTCGGCACTCCCCTCCTTTGAACAACGGGTCATAGAATTCCTTTTTAACGTATGCCAGATGGCTCTCTCTGACCTCTTCACGAAGGGAACGGCGATTAGTCATAGGCGCTAATGAGAGTAGTTTCCAATTTCTCGAAGATGCCTGGGCGATATCCCTCATCGGCTATAATCTCTTGTTGGTCACTAATCGCTGGTACGGACAGAGGCTTTTTGGGGGAGATGAAAACCAGATGTCTAATGGCTAAAAGCCTAATGTTTGGAGTAACAAAATCCCTTCACTAAGAAAAATCATTATCGTATTCCCTTTTCTCCTTTTCTTCCTTATTATCCATTTCGTGCCTTTTTCTTAAGTATTATTAAGTTATTGTCTTTTGGAATAACGACACTGTGCCACACTATTACATATATATATTATATATATATATTATATATATATATATATATATATATATATATATATATATATTATATATGTATATACTATATATATATATATATATATGATATGTATATATATATATATATATATATACATATATATATTATATATATGTATATATATATTATATATATGTATATATATATATATATATATATATATATATATATATATATATTATATATATGGTATATATATATTTATATATAGTATATAATATATATGTATATATATATATATTATATATATGTATATATATTATATATATATATATATGTATATATTTATTATATATATATATATATATCTATATATATATATATATATTATATATTGTATATATATTTATTCTTATATATATGTATATATATATTATTATATATATTATATATATACCTATATATATATATATATATATATATATTATATATATACATATATATATATATATGTGTGTGTGTGTATTTTTGAAACACTGTTACCTTCCTTTATTGCATTGCCTTTTTCTTCAGTTGTCTCTTCACTTCTCCAATTTCATACATTGAACATCTTTGAAAAGTACGGAGTCCTGTCTATTAACAGATTTTCATCTGATACCTTCGTCGTCTAAGAATCTCTCATGACTAATCGTTCCACCTGTTTCATCCTTCTTCCTCTGTCTATTTATTGGTATATATATTCACGTTCCCTTTGGGTTTCCGATTTACCAGGATATGAAAAAACCCAAAAAAGTGTTCTTGTGTAGCCGGACTGGATTCTGTAACCTGATCTTTGCCAGCTGCCTCATCCAGTATTCGATTTTATTTTGCAAAGAAAAGGAAAAACACTAAGTAGACAATAAATGAGAAGGGGAGAGCGGAGGGGGTCTGCGTTCGCGCTCTGCAGCACTCTCAAGTTGTGTTCAAAGGAATATGAAACCAGTTTCCTCTAACTAAAATTTCTACGCCTCAGTA
>NC_061105.1:34326250-34331663 GCF_015104395.2 Macrobrachium nipponense
AAGAAAGAAAGGAAATCTTGTCTGACCAAAAATTTAAAGGACACAGCAGGATAGTCACTTCAGTTGCCTTGAATGTTTGAGGGAGAACACAACGAAGCCAATTCCAACACATAGTAAATGCAGCTGGAAATAGGCGAGCAAGTATTGGCTTCCAGCACGAACGTGGAATCTCGGAAGAGGCTGAGAAGTGACGTATCGGATTTAAAGCCTCTTCCCCATCTTCAGTATCACCCTTCTTAAATCTCGCATGGCTGTATTTCAAGAGTATTAATTAATGTCAAAAGGTTGTATATGTGGATGAGTACTGTTAGACGGGGTGGCAGGAAATGGGTGGAGAATTGTGGAACTGAAGGCACAGGAATGTTTTGAGTACCATGCAATGATTATCATAAGATGAACACGGATGCTATCATCAGATATTTATTTGCGATCACTTCCTTTAAATGACATTTATTGAGGAAATTCGCAAAATTCCTAGACTAAGTGTAAATTAAAAATCAAATTATGTTGATGTTTTTAAATGGAAGAGTTTTGAGGGTGATTTAAAGTCAATGTGATCCACTTCCCAGACTCTGTCGAGATAACTCGACGCTGGTTTCAGGCACATTCTCTCTCCAAAATTCTCGTCTCGTCTCGTTCCTCCTCTCATCTCTCTCTCTCTCTCTCCTAATCAATATATATATAGATACTATATAGATATATATATATATATATAATTTATATTTATATATAAAATATAGTAAATAATTATATATATATTATAGGGGGGTGTGGTGGAACATATATATTATAATATATATAGTATTAGATATATATAGTTCATATATGGAAAAGTTTTTTTTGCCACGAAGGAAAAAAAAATGAAAAGCTAGAATAGCCAAGCACTTTCGGTCTAGTTTCGACCCTTTACTCAGGCCTGGGTAAAGGGTCGAACTAGACCGAAAGTGCTTGGCTATCTCGCTTTTCATTTTTTCCTTCGTGGCAAAAACCTTTGTTTTACATAGCATCAAGTTTTATATACTTCGTGATAAAGTTATTCAATTATATATTATATATATATATAATATATATATATTATATATATTATATATATATATAATATATTAGAGTGAGAGAGAGAGAGAGAGTGCGAATGTGTTGACGTTAGCGGAAAATACTTTAGGAATAGACGTTAACAATTTATAAACAAATGTATAACGAGGATAACTGTATGTGTTGTTAACTGTTGTAGAAAAAACAGCCTTCGTCCCTGGTGGAGTTGGGAATGAAAGTGGCAGAAACTAAGGGGAGAAAAATCCAGGACGTCTCGGGTCCTCCAAATCATAATCTATTATCGCCTCTCGGCCCTTGATTAAAAATTTCCACATCGTAGATTCCACTTCCCTGAACCGCTCCGCCTCAACCCTCAGCCTCCCTTCGTCTTCCTCCTTTAATGTCGTCGTCTTCTGCCTCATTCTGACTTTTTTCCTCCTCCTCTCCTCCTCCTCCTCCTCCTCCTCCTCCTTCCTCGCCAAATGCTTTCCTCTGAATCGCAAGCTAATTAATCTGCGACGTCGCCACAGGCGGAATTTCTTCACCGTCTCTGGATCATTTGCTCTCATTAGATCATCTCTTCTTCTTCTTCTGCTTCTTCTTTTTCTTGGCCAATTTCAGCAAGACGGCTGCTGAGGAAATGCAAGAACCGCGACCGATTCCAGAGACGCAAACGAGGGTCATGTCTGATTCGAGAGCAGATGTGGGATAGATACTTCTTTTACTATCCTCTTTTTTTAATTTTTGTGCCTTTCATTATCTAAAGTCATCGGTCGTTTTTTCAGTTTTGTTTTTTTTCAAATTACTTGCTTTCCTTCGTTCTTTTATTCCTCTGCTTTTTGCCGCACATTTTTATTGAGATTTTTATCGGCTGCTCTAGAGTACATACACCGAACGATTGTCGTTATCGACCCACACACTCACTATTCAGACAGTATATACGAACGATCTCCGCACCGATTTCAGTCTGAACAAAGATTTTGTCTCGAGAAGACATGGCATCATCTCTAGAAGCGTTATATCGACAGACAAACCCATACATTGAACGATCTGTGTATGACAGACTTAAGTCGCAAGCCAGCAACCTGGTCGTGACAGATTCCCGCTGAGATCGTTCAGACACGAAGCTCCGCCCACTTTTACATTCAGACAAGCCCATACCAGTGTTTTTGCGAACGATACAGACAGTCGTTCAGACAATCGTTCATTGTATGCAAGGCCTATGGGGACCTTTAGGGGACCTTTAGTGTTGGCACAGTGACCTGTGCTGCAAAAGCATAAAGAAATTTTCTCCCTGTCAAAACATTCTGTTTCAGCTTACAGCTTCCTTTTCCATCAGATTTTCCTTATCATTTTTTCTTTTAATTATACTACAGCCTTCCATCACTTCTATTGATGCCTCTTCTGGCAAGGTATCTGTCCCTCATTCTTCCTGTCCTCCACATAGTCCTCAGAATAAAATGGTAGCAAAACTTTCAGAATCGTCTATGAACTACAAAGAAAGTTAATAGCCGGAGGATGAGAAAGAACCTCTACTGGATTCTGTCTCACCTCCTCCCTCGTCACCTGCGAAGGTGAGGCGAAGGGCTTCACCAATTAGCTCTGAGCAGCTGAAGGAGACGAAAAGGTCGACAAACTCGATTGGAGGCGATTTATTTGGCTTCTCTGCTATTTCGAAAAGGACATATGACTTGGGTGCATTATTTTCTAACCAACCTTTACGTATCCAGAAGAACAATTTCTAGCTGAAGAGAATTGATGAAAGATTTTTTTTATAAATGTGATCAGATTTATATCTACATTTATGTATATAAATGTATATATTATATACAGGGTTGGTGATTCTTTTTTTTTAATCAAAATAAATTTTAAAAATCAGTGATTTTAATTATTTTTTTATTTATTTGATTTTTTTAATTTATTTGGTTTTTTTATTTGTTAGATGTTTTTTCAATCCTTTTTTTCCTCAAAATGTATTTTATGACAGAATTACTATTGATTTATCTTTTGGGTTTCCAGTTCTGGCCTAAAGTATGTACTTGCATCTTTTTTCATATCAAAATAAATAGATGCAGCACAGCTATGCTTAAGTTTTTTTTAACCTCCAACCCATATTTTTCAGTTTGTTTGTTTTCAAATTGAAAAAATTTAAAAAATATGATTTATTTCATGAAAAAATCAATGATTTAATCAGTTGATTAAGTCAGTTTTGATTTAAGCCCATCTTGAAAGAGATGCAAAGCATAATGGTAGCAGTGGCTCTCTCTCTCTCTCTCTCTCTCTCTCACCTCCATTCTAGCTAGGTTTTTAAGTCAAACCCTAACTACAAAATCAGAGTTTATTTTACCAACCCAACGTAACACTAGTTAAAATGGAAATAAGCAAAACCCAGTTTATTTCATACCAACTTCAAACAAAATAAAATAATGGAAACCCAAAGTCACGTTCCCATCACCGCTACCAATTATACCATCTGAAACCCAACTAGTCTAATAGTCTATTATGACAAATGTCTAGATTGTCTTTTCACTCTCCCATGATTGGGGCTTCTAACCACGATCCATCTGTCAAAAGAAAGTAAATAAATAAATAAACCACTTTGTTATGCAACATAGAAAAATGTGGATAATTCCCATAACAGTGGAACAAGAGCCATTCACCAAAAAAAAAAAAAAATTGAAAGTAATAGAAAATATTAACAAACATTGAAATGGAAATAGAATACCAGTTAGGTCATCAGAATGTCAATCAGCTTACCTTTTCAACGGTAACCAAAGGCCGTTAACAATTGCCTCTCTCGCACCTGGCGGGCTGTTACGGACCGACCGTGATCCGCTCAGGTTCTTTATTATAGTAAACAAAAAGGATTCAACACCAACAGTTGAAACTTAGGATACGAATATAGAAAGAAACTCAAACAGAACAGAAATTTATTTTCAAGGTCACTAACAAAGATAAATGCAGAATTGTTTCTCCTATTTACGTAACAAAATAAAACCTTACAATATGTAAACGGGAAACAGTGCGGTAATGAAATACTCGATTCCCAGTTTTGCAGCGGTCGAAATCAGTACTCGAAGGGAAGGATTCACAAAAGGGGACAGCAGAAACTTCAGACGGCTTCTTGACTTCATACTGCAGAAAGAAATGTCTTCTTAGTCTTGATACTCGAAGGGCAGGTTACTTCTCAAAACCACTTGTAGGGCGGTTCTTCTATGAAGGGTTGCTCAACGTCGAGATATCTCTCTCCCCCTCTCTCTCCGACTACAGACGACTTTATTTAGTTTCCGTTCACTCTCTCTCTCTCTCGTGCGTCCCCTTCCCCTCTTATCCTTCGTCTCTACCTTCTCTTATCCCTGATGATATCTCTACTTCCTCAGTCATATATATATGGCGATCTTGGGGGTGGGGCTGAAAAGGGGCGGAGCTTAACCAATGAACGTCAACGTCTCCCGACAGGAACTTTTCAGAAGGATCTAGACGAAAAGTTACATCGTAATACGTGGCGTTTCTAGCAACGGGCACGTACTGGAGTTCCTGTACAGCTGTACACCACACCTGGGGATTCTCGAACAATCATGAGAACAGACGCCTCCAACACATGCGCGAATGCCTCCTTGCTGCAGACCTATTCGAAGAAGATGCACTTTCCTTTCCGTTAATGTATAATTCTTCGCTATAAAGCGATTACCAGGACACTGGCCTTGCCTTAATAATTCACATTTCCATAAGAGCTCACAATCTTTGCTTCAATAACCCCTCCCATTCGTACAAAAGTATGTGCGATTTCCGATAGGCACTCCCCTAAACCCGGACTTGTAACTGGATAGGGTTCTAGAAGCTTCCCTGCTGCTTTCTCTCCCTTCAATTTTCCTCTTCAAGGAATTATTGTAATTTTGCTCGACTGCATGGTAAGTTCTATTCACAGCACTGCGGGACTCAACTTAAATGTCTTTTTCATTTGAGCGATTTCGTTTCCATGCGTTGAATCTGGTCTGTCTGTCATGATAGGCTAGTCTACATGTACCATCAAACCATGGCTGGTCATTTGTCTTAAATTTGATGACCTATCTCGGGACATTGGTGAAACCTTCCCTTTAATCAACCGACTTGTATCATTCGCTCTTTATGGTATGTCAGTCACCAGTCCATGATGCAGGCAACATATCATTGACAATGTATACCTTTCTGTCATGCGAAAGTAACGTAATCACATAGGTAACTTTCCATTCGTTTAAACGGTCCAGAGAACTCGTGACATTGTTAGAAATCATCAGATTCTGCATTTTCAACCTCCTTTGTCAAATCGAAGAGGAAACCAAACAAAATACCACTACCCAATCGACAAAGGGAATGGTGAATGCTAATAGGTCGTTTTTTG
>NC_061105.1:34332163-34359663 GCF_015104395.2 Macrobrachium nipponense
TGAAGGGCCGACAGAACCACTTCCAATTTCAGTTACCTTAGTCCGTGGACAGGGCGGACGTAGTCAGGGCCAGGGCGTTGGTGGTAGGACGTGAGTCGCTTGCAGCCTTCATTAAAGACAGTCAAACGCTTCTCTTCTAGCAGCGTCGTATAGGAACTAATAAGCTGGGCTCATGGTGGAGCGTTCAAAGCGGATGTCTGGCCAGAGTCCGGGCTGTAGGATAGCAGGTTCAAAAAGAGACTAGCTGGTCAACGTCAAGATAAAGGTTGGTGATAGCAGCAGGCCAAGTCGTACGTTATGACACCACCACTGAGCAGTCAGGAACCGTTTCGGGTCAGGTTAGGGCGGACTGCAGGGTATACAACCGCAAGGACTGGCTGAGGCAAAGTGCAGTTTGGTAGGCCAGTTAAGGTCACATCTAGTTCAGGCCGCTTGATTCTCCGCAGTGCTTTCATCTCCACCACCAGTCCTTGTTAATTGCCTGAAAGAGAGGTGTGGAAAATAAGGTACAATGGAGGCTATCATGAATCAAGAGGTTTAGGACGACCGTTGGTCATGCAGGTGTGTGTGGGCGGAGTATGGAAGTAGATAACAATATGGAGGGATAGAGGGTAGGTAGAAGGCAATGAGGGACAGGTCATCAAGACGAGAGAACTTTTGCGAGTTGGAGGGCGACCAGCCGCTAATACCTTCTTGTAAGATTGGACTGGGAACCACGTTACGTGCGAGTGACCCTTCGAGGGATTTGGCATAATATGGCTGTCATTAATGTCTGACAATGAGATGACAAGCTACCATGCTGTTGTCTGTGTCATTAAAATCATATTCACAAGGGAAAAGGGCTTGACTCAAAATACAATCACTCACGGTGGTCCAAACGGTCAAAACAAGATCGGGTCACGTTTACTAGATTTGACATTTCCTGCTCTCGTATTCTTTTTCTTTTAAAACATTCCTTCAGTTTTTCAATTTGTTTAAGGAAAAGAAAAAATAAAAAGTGGGTTCAGAATGGACGTTTGTAGAAATATTTAAATATATATATATATATATATATATATATATATATATGTGTGTGTATATATATATATTTATATATATATATATATATATATATATATAGATATGTATATATATATATATATTTATAATAATATATATATATATATATATATATATATATATTATATATATATATATATATATATATATATATATATATATATATATTTATATATATATATATATGTGTATGTGTATATATATATATATATATATATATATATACTATATATATATATATATATATATATATATATATATACAATATCATATATGACAATATATCATATACATATTTTACATATTTTATATATATATATATATATATATATATATATATATATATATGCATATGTGTATGGTTGAGATTGAATAATTACTTTTAAAGCTAAACCTACCATCTAAGTGCATACTCGAAGAACCTGTTAACAAAGTTCACCTCCTCAGTATCTGAATGCAAGAGGTCAGTGGAGAAACAACTGCTCTAATTTTAGCAAGAAATCTCGGGTAATTGGCCGGAGTTAAATTACCATTGGCCATTAATTAGCAATGCATGGAATCGAGGAAGAGCGAAAGAAGTTACGTCTGCTGAGCGTTTAATTGGAGCAGTGAGTTGGGTGCACTGAGTGAGCCAATGGAAAGGAATGTAAAAGGTTATGGCATTTACGAAATTCATGTCATTTACAAAATAGAAAACCTCCATAAGAATCATCGTTTCTCCTCAGAGCAGATGATAGGGAGGCGATTAGGGGATGATGATAATAATAATAATAATAATAATAATAATAATAATAATAATAATGATAATAATAATAATAATAATAATTTGCTTTATTCCAGCTCAGGGCCATATAAATTGAATATACAAAATACAGACAGTAACATACACAATCTAGATACATGAGACATGATAAAAAAGAAAAAGAAAATGTATAATCGGCACTTATCCACAAAATAGCTGAGGTAGCATAAAAGCTAGTAATCATAATACTGGTAATAACAGTAATAATATTGGTGAGAAAAAAAATATGCATTGAGAGTAATAACAGTTAGTGCACAAATTATATAACTTGAATTTCAACTAGAGACCTTAGGTGGTTACAGTAGTCAGGTCCAGAGGGCTAAATACTAAAATTGAATGTAAAAAAAAATCTTTAACTTGATAGTAATCACAGTAATAAAGAAAAATTAAAATAACAGCAATAAATGTAATAATGACTAGAACTGCAGATGACATCTTGCCAATACAGAGAAAGTCCTTTAGGGGACAAAGGCCTCATTCTCCCATCTTTCCCACTATTTAGATCTTCCTCTTGCTTCACTCCTTAGGAAGCTTTGTATGAGCGAGTTGCTGCTGTTTCTCACTCGGGTTACCAGACTGGACATTGTTCGCCTAATAATGATTTTTAAATTGTCCAGGCGGTTTTCTGTGAACATCTGTGTGGCGGAGTGGTAGCGGGGAGTGTTTGTGAGGCGTCTCAGAATGTCATTGTGCACAACAGTGATGCGTCTCATGGTCTCTCGGGTATAGTTCGTCCAGAGGGAACACCCATAGATACTGTAGCAGTACGAGCGGAAGAGCAGCAGTTTCACGTCTCGGTGACAGAAGGCAAACCTCCTTGCAATCATGTTGCCAGCTGCACATAGTTTACAACGACTCTGTTCAATGTCCGCCGTATCTTTTAGATCGTCGGTGATAATGTGACCCAAATACGGAAATTCGTGCACAAATTCCAGCCGATGGTTTCCGAGGAAAATTTGTGGTTCTGCAATATGCTTAAGCGATCTCGGGAACAGCGACATGCACTGGGTCTTGGTTTCGTTGTAGATTATATCAAATTCCTCTGCATATTGGCGGCAAGTTTCGATGAGTCATTGGAGACCTTGCACTGATGGGGAAATCAGAACCATATCGTCGGCGTAACAGAGGTTGTTTAAAGTTGTTTCATTGACGGTGCCACTGATTGGGAGTGAGTTCAGTTTGACATTCAAGGCATCTGTGTACTATTAAACAGGTATAGAGAGAGAATGCCCCCTTGCCGAAGCCCATTTAGGGAGCTGAAGGTGTACGTTACCCCATTTGACACAGATTTGCTGTGTGGAGAACCAGCAATGCCAAATGCCAATTAGATACAGGGGTGTGCCCCTTTTATGCAGCTTCAGGAAGAGCTTCAGGTAGTTTACTCTGTCAAATGCTTTTCTCACATATACAAAACAAAGGAAAACAGGAGAGGCTAATGATAGGTAGTAATTCAGCAATTCTTTCAGTATGTAGATGCAGGTGTCGGTTGAGTGGTTTGTCTTTAAACCGAACTGGTTGTCAGTGGTGTGTAGAAAGGGGAGAAGTCTCACTAGAAGAACAGACTCAAGTATCTCGATGCGATCATTGTGATTGCAATCGGCCGGTAGTTGCCAGGGTCAGCTGCATCTTTAGCTTGTTTTGATTAATGGTATCAAATGGACTAAGAGTAGGGAGTCTGGAAGAAACTGGTGAATTATGCACGCATTGAATAGGGCAGCTAGCAAAATGCAGCTAGCAAAATGTAAATTATCGGATGGCAGAATTTGAAGGCCTCTGCAGGAAGACCATCACAGCCAGGCAATTTATTATTAGGTAGGCTGTTTATGGCATCGCTGATGTTACCTGGCGTAATACGGTCTGCAAAATGAAATTGAATGTTGTCAGTAAGGAGGTTATCTACATCCCTTCGGGAATCTTGATCATTTATGCAATTCAGGATATTGTTGAAGTGATCACCCCCAGACTTGCGATAGCTTCGTCTCCGACTGCTTCCCCTACTCTCTATGATAGCTTTTTAGTGTTGGGATTTAATGACTGGATATCTTTCCAAAGACGAGGATAATCACCAGATTCTAAGTTTCTAGACATAGCAATGGCTCTTAGTTGTTTTTCATTTAACCTGCAGTGCTTAAGAGCAAGTTTGAACTGCGCTCTCGCCTAACTCATTAGTAATGCAGTGTGCCCTTCCCTGGGGCTACCATTTTGCCTCCACAGTAAAAACATTTCTCGTGAGTATGTATACAGATCTTTAACCAAGTCATTCCATCCAGGTATATTACGAGAATTACCTTGACGAAATCTGTAGGCAGTCCTGCCCGAAGCAAGCATGGCGGAGATTATGTTCGAATAGAATTCATTCAGGTCCCTCCTGTGGTGGTCATTTCTACAATTTGTGTTAGTACAAAGTAAGGCATCTGCCAGTTGAACTATTGACCGCCACCTGGTTTCCGTGGTCGCCCTAAAGTATCTGGTTTTCTGTTGGTTTTTAAAATCCCAGGTTACTGCTGGTGGGGTTCACGGTAGGTAGGGATGGGATACTGAATGACACCTGTAATGGGATGTGATCGTAGCCCGTTGCAAGATCATAGCGAATATTGCAGGTCATAATAGAATCATGAAGTTGTGGAGATGTGATGCAGTGGTCCAGCCAGGAGGTTGTAATAGCGTCCTCTCTATTATGTACATATGAATAGGAGGAGGGAGGGAGGAGCATTACATCACGCTAATTTGGAGAGCATGATTTTTGACAGAAGCGAGTAACGTTCATTATAAAATTGTTTTGTAGGGTGAGAATTAAGGTCCCCGATTATACAAATATGATCAGCAGGAGAATCATGAATAATTCTGTGTAACTCCCCTAGGATCATGCAGTAATGATCAAAATCGTTGTTATTTTCCCATGGCATATAAACATTAATAATTAGGATTTTAGAGTTCCCTACTGTCACTTGAAGCCCCAGCAATCTGTCACTCCTGTAGGTCATCATCTTTACCATATTGTCTAACGATTTTGTGCCACAGGAAAGAAAGGCCCATTTGGGGCGGGCGACCGGCTATGATTTGACCTGTAACTTGCATCGATGAAGTCGAGAAGGTTCTGAAGTCTTCAGAATTGAATCGCAGATGGCAAGGTCATAGAGGCCAGAGGAGCGTTTTCTTGCAATAATTAATCTTAGTGGAAATTGAACAAGAGAAGGTTTCCCTCTAAGAATCCGTCTAGACAGTATTTCGTGAGACGAAGATTGAATGGACATATTCTCAGGTCAACTCTCTGTCTCCCTCTCTCTCTCCCCCCTAGATGCTGACCCCTTGGCGTGGGTAGGGGGCTTAGGGACCAGCTGCTGGGCTCTGATGCCTGGTGGGATTGCTCTCTCACTGGTCCTTGGGGCCCAGCTGCTGATCCAACTAAATAGTCAGAACTTTTCCTTCTTTCTGAAATTTTTTCATTTCTTACTACAATCTTTCTCCTTCATGTAATATTTTTTACTAGCATTTCGGTTTAATTATGTGATAATTTTTTCACACTTTTGTTAAATTTTACTGCTTAGGTGAGTCTGAGAAGGGATCGTGTTTTGGTTCGAAGCTAATTGTGGGAGTTGTGGTGGTTGAGTCGCCACCTGATATGGTTTGGACCCAAGAGGTAGTGATGGACCCTCCCATTGCTACCTTGAGGGCGGAACCATCTCCGAACATCAGCCCATTGGAATCCAGGGGGGGCTGGTGTTTGGGATGGGACTCCTGGCTTTTGTCCAGAAGCCCTCCAATACGTTTGGAGTGGGGAGTCGGTCCTCATTAGTTGGGGCAGAACTCCCAGCAGGCGGATAGGCATATACCCGTAAGGGTAGGGTATGGGGTGGACCATTGGGAGTCGACTCTCACTTGTGCCATTGGTGGAGAATTTGAATACCTGACTGATCCACGATACCTTCTTAATATAACCAAGCAGTCTACAAATATATTTGAATTTATGGATATCGACCAATGTTTGCCCTCCCCTGGATTTGACGGACTTAACCGGCGCTGGCAACAACTTCAGGCATGGACATGGATATGAGCTCGGCTATCATGCAGAACCATGCACCGAGGGACACCAGGGTGCTATTAAAACTGGTGGATTTGACATGAATAATAGAGTGCTTTATTGCACTAATGCAAGCCTTTCGTTGGACTACTAGTGCTTGCATAGTGTCGCAAAACAGTTTGGTAAGGTGGAGAGGATTAAAATGCTTCTACAAAAAGACAAGCAGTCTTTTTCAGCATACATCAGATTTTCCTCTCCCCAAGAAGCTAGTGAGGCACAAATGAAATTAAATGGCCATATTCTAAATGACCAAAATGTTTTCAGTGAGGAATTTGAACGATGAGCCATTCGATTTTGTTCCTAAGAACGAAGAATGTGGGACTAGCAACATATAACAGGACGCCTCCTCCCCTTATATGGCATGTTGCCAGTTATAAAGAGGGAAGGGAAAATTTCACTAAAGCTACAGAATGTATTGAGAACAAAGTGGGTTCTATTTCCTATCGGTAATCTGAAACGATATGGAAAGAACCTTACTCATATAAGCAGGCAATGAGACCCAAGCTATTTTATTATCAAAGTTCAAACCCCCAAAAAGTAGGAAATATTGAGACTATAACATCGCACAGATTCTTTAACACGCTGAAAGGGGTAGTTTATTTCCAGAGACTTGCATGTTTTTAATGAGGAGGAGATTCTCTAAGGTGCCCTCCTTGTGTATCTCATGTAAAAAAAAATTGGGAGGGAGGGGATGCAGCTATGCTTTTTAACTTTCTCCTCCAATTACTTGCCGATACCATCATATTGGCGATGAGAGGATGCAAGTCAAAAAAATATAAAAGAAACCCTAAACAATGTCACAAATGTTTTGAATATGGCCACATTCAAGGACTCGTGTGGAAACATATGAGGTGTTTCGTGTGCTCAGCCGAGCATGACAATTTCGACAAGTGTGAAGCAGCCCGTTATTGTTTCCAGTGCAAGGGTGATCACTCTCCAAACAGTAGGACTTGCCTCAGATACAGGTTTGAGCAAGATGTGTTGGCAGTGGCTGATAATGAACATCTCAGCATCAGTGCAGCAAAGTGTGTGGTAATGGGGGCTAACAAGAGTGCCAACTCTACCTATGCTTCTGTAATAAAGTTGATGAGGAGTTCTAGCAATGAGAGGCCACCAGTAATAGAATCTAACAGTAAGCATCGGAAACCTGTTTCTCCTTGCACAGGAAATAATAATCGGAAAATTATGTCAGCAAGTGCTTTGAAGCCCAATACTAAAAATTGTTTTTCCAAAAGCATGGACAATTTATCCTCTCAAGCTGATACAAATGTAACGGTTGCAAATTCAGGGCCTAAGCAAAGTTTGCAAACGTCCACAAATAATAATATCACCAAGAAGCAACCAAAGGAGTGGTCCAAACTAGAGAGATCTACCTCGGATCCATCAATTATCACATTCGCTAAGAAACATGATAAAACTAAAGCTACACCCACCAGGAAGAGTATAAGAAACACATCCCCGAATAATGAAAGTTTTATCATAAAAACTTCAACTGGGTACAGTGTTCTGGAAGAGATCTCTCCGGCAAGGAAGATAGTTCCGAAAGCAGATCCAGTTCAAAGACATGCGAGTTCTCATCAGTCTTGCCGCCCTAAGACTAATAGCAGTAGTGATGCACAGAATCACAGTAAAAATCCTGAGCATCAGCCTCGAATTCAGAAAGCTGTTTGTCAGCCAAGAACCCTGATCTCTGATAAAGATGAAAAGGAATCAAGAAAACAATCTCTTGTTAAGGAGAATTTTCCTCTCCACCCTAGGATCAGTACTTCCCCTCCAAAGAGTGGGAAGTAGTACATTACCACCTTAACATTCAAGTTCGATGTCCTTCAGTGGAACTGTAAGGTCTCAGAGCCCGGACAGAAGACTTTTTAAATTTTAATGCATGAATTCAATCCAGGGATTGTATGCCTGCGGAGACTATGTTAGGTAACTCTCCTTATAATCCTGGACTTGATTACGCTATTTTTAACTTCTGTGTGGTGTTTTTTTTTTTTTTCCCAATTATTGTTAATAAATCTCTGCAGCACTCCACAATACACTCTACAAGCTGTTGCTGTCTCAGTCATATTAGACAAAAGGATAACGGTTTGTTCATTATACCTCCCAACAGACCTTTCTTTTAACATTGAAGATATTCAGTCCTTGATTAACCAACTTCCCACTTCCTTTCTCTTATTAGGAGATTTTAATGCCCACAACAACCCCCTTTGGGGAAAGTCGGTGTTTAGACAGCAAAGGGAAAATAATCGAGGACCTTATTGACACGAATGATGTTCGCCCTATATATAATGGGTCAATGACCTTCCACAGCATTCATAATAATCATCTCTGCACTGGACCTTAGTATTTACTCAACAAATATCCACCTTGACTTTAACTGGTCGGTTAATGAAGATTTGAATAAAAGTGATCATTACCCGATCCATCTGAAATATGTTGTAAATGCTCCATCTGAAACATTACTTAAGTGGAAGGTAGAGGATGCTGACTGGGACAAGTTCAGTAAAGGAGTCAATCTAGATAGGGAGTTTGATCATCATTTCTTCTCACCTGGATGCCTATTGACTACTTCATTGAATCCACTCTGTGAAGAGTGCTGAGAACGATACAGAACTAGTGGCTCCCCTCAGTCCAAATTAATCTATAATCGTGCATTAGCCAAGCAGCGGCGCTTTTACAAGAAAGCCAAAAGAGAAAGTGGCTTTACTATATCAATGGAATCAATTCCAAAACTCCATTGAGAGTGGTGTGGCGCAAAATCAGGAAAGTAAGTGGAAAATTTGTTGCGTCACCATTACCCTCATTAAAAGTCAATAACACTCTGATCACAGAGCCCACTGAAGTTGCCAATGAGCTGGGAAAACACTTTTCTCAAGTTTCCAGCCCTGACAATTATTCTCTAGAATTTCAAAGAATTCGGAATGCCGAAATGAGACTGAAATTTGAATCTGGAAAATCTGAACCATACAATCACAAATTTTCCTTAAGAGAATTTCGGGAGGCCGTCTCTTCAACTGAATCAACAGCTCCAGGGGGTGATTCACTTTTGTACGAAATGCTTAAACACTTCCCAGATGATGCCAAAAAATATCTACTCAAGATTATAAACAAAATATGGGAAACTGGAATTTTACCCAAGGACTGGAAAATATCCATAATTGCTCCCATAAAAAAGCCTAATAAAGATGCTTCGTGAGCCACCAGCTGTAGACCAATAGCTCTTACCAGCTGTGTGTGTAAGCTGATGGAAAAAATTATAAACACCAGATTAGTTTGGCACCTGGAAACAAAAGGACTAATATCTCCATTTCAATTTGGTTTCAGGAAAAATCGTTCCACCCTTGATCCCTTGCTGAGGCTGACCAATCAAATCCAGCAAGGATTTGCCAAACGATGTCAGACTATCGGCATATTTTTCGACCTTGAGAAAGCATATGACACTAATTGGAGAATTGGCATCATAAAACAATTGCAAAAGATGGGCATATGTGGAAGAATGATTAAATTTTTATATTCCTTTTTAACAGAGAGATTTTTTAAGGTTAGAGTGGGCAACACACACTCCCAACCTTTTGTGCAGGAGGGTGTTCCACAAGGAAGCGTTTTAAGTGTAACACTTTTTTCAGTGGCAATAAACAGTATAGCCCAACAAATATCATCACCTGTTAAATGCTTGCTTTTTGTTGATGACCTTGCAATATACTGCACAGGATATGATGCCTTGTCAGTATGTAAACATCTGCAAAGGTCTGTTAATGCCATTACAAAGTGGGCTGATGAGAATGGTTTTAAAAATTCTCCTCCTCTAAAACAGTTTCTGTAAGATTTACTAGGTGCCAGCGTGTGGAAGAGGTTCCCACACTTAGTTTGAAAAAGGATCTATCATTCTTATGAAATGAAGTGAAATTTTTGGGAATGACCATTGACCAGAAATTGACATGGGCCAGCCACATAAACGCCTTAAAGATTTAGGTTAAACAATCTCTGAATATTTTAAATTGTTGTTTCTGGATTTAGTTGGGAGCTGATAAAAAAATCCCTGCTGAGACTATATGACTCGTTGTGTAGATCCAAGCTAGACTATGGCTGTCAGATTTATTCCTCAGCTTGTCAAACCAGGCTGAAGGAACAGGACGTTCTACACAATATGGGGCCGAGAATATGCTCAGGGGCTTTTAGAACTTCGCCTGTTGTAAGCATATATGTTGATACTAACCAACTTCCCCTTGATCTGAGAAGGCAAGAACTAGGATTAAGGTACATGGCTAGAATTAAAAGTGCTCCCAAAAATCCCTCCTTCCAGGTGCTGAGGGAAGCAGACTCACGGGTCCTTTCTGGTATAAGAGCCTCTAGACCATTCCAAGTTAGACTAAATGAAGATGTTAGGGGTAATCATCTTAAATCCCAGAATGTCATGGAAGTAAAACATCCTGTGTATCCTCCATGGCTTATTCCAGAAGCATCCGTGTGCAAAAAAGCATATAACAAAAAAGACTGTCCCTGATGGAAGAGATTAGGGGAAAATTCTTGGAGCACGAACTGTCCATACTAATATGACAAAAATATATACAGATGGATCAAAGTCAGATAGTGGTGTTGGCTGTGCAGTTATCCTTGGTGATACAGCATATGCAGCTAAACTACCTGACTTTGCATCCATATTCACAGCAGAATTAACAGCCATAGTCTCTGCCCTGGATATAGTTGTTCAAAGTAGCGACACTAATTTTGTCATTAACTCGGATTCCAAAAGCACTTTAGAAGCTATTAAAAAAATCAATAGCTTCCATCCGTTAGTTCAAAAAGTTCAGGAATCGCTCCTCCATTTGTATTATTTGCGTAAATCGGTGGGTCCTTTCTGTTGGGTCCCTTCACATGTGGGGATTTGCGGAAACGAGATGGCAGGTAGGGAAGCGAAAGCTGCTAGTGTCTCATCAGAAACAGCCTTTAGTACAGTGCCTCATACAGATCTAAAAGGTCCTTTTAGGTCTTATATTTTAAGCAAATGGCAAGTAAGATGGACTTTCATCATCTTGCCAATAACAGAAAGTACAGAAATATTAGAAATAATATATTGCCGTGGCCTTCGTCTTTCCAGTCTGATAGGCGAACAGAAATAGTTTTAAGCAGACTGAGGATTGGGCACACTTATTTGACCCATCAGTTTATTTTAGAAGGGGGCAGCCTCCCAGAGTTTGCTTGCGGTGGCGAGATGCTAACAGTGGAGCACATTCTGGTTGCTTGCCCCAGATATTTTAACCAGAGAGAGAAATATCTTAGGGGTAAATCCCTTTGTGATATTTTGCGAGATGAAGCAGATATTTCTGCTCTCATCTCCTTTTTAAAGTCTATAAACATTTTTAATAACTTAATTATTTTTTATCTGTCACATCATAGATATATATTTATTTATTAAGCATTTTCTTCATTCATTTCTTCATTAATTCATTCATTTCTCATATGGTAATATGAACCATTTTCTTCATACACTTATTAACTCATTTATAATCTAATTTATTTACTCTCCATTACGGCGCTGAATGGCTTCTTTGGCCCCAGTGCCTGGGCTTTTGCCCTAAAACTCATACATCCATCCATCCATCCATCTCTCTCTCTCTCTCTCTCTCTCTCTCTCTCTCTCTCTCTCTCTCTCTCTCTCTCTCTCTCTCTCGATGGTAATGGAATACCAGAATCCAGCTGGGCCTCATTCTGCCGTCACCTGTGAGCCAATATTCCCAGCCCCTTTTATCCTTCTCTTGGCCATATAAAATTCCCAATCTCTGTCCCTCCATATACATATTTAAAGGGATATTACAAACACAGCAACACATGAGGCATCTGTAAGTATTCGGTTCCGCTCTTCTTCCTTCCTTGATTATACTTTGTTGAAAGTCTTACATGCAGAATTGACGGACTCCAGCGCCCTTACGTCACAGGATATGGGTCATTCCTTTACCAATATGTCATGCTGAAATTCTTCGTATTAGATATTTGCTCTCTTTTTACCAAGGACAGCTCACTTTTTGTATGATAAAAATGGAAGCGACAGGCGTGAAACAATATTGTTATTTCTTCTAACATATGAATGATGCATTCCATTTACGCATAATGGATCGCGTAGGAAAGGTTTATTTTTTTTATGATATCCCTGCGTCTGGGTTCATAAGAATATTAGCAGACAAAAGAGGGAAAAGAATGGAACATGAGTCGAAGCAGGTGTTTCAAACAGAGCTTTATTTAGAACTGTTCGTTGGTATTCTGGGTGTTGGTAATGCAGTTTTTATGTATACTGTAAATGTATCTGTGTGGTTGGTTTGGGAGATGGATATACATATTCCTTCGCAAATAAATCTTTGCGTGCCGTTTTTCCTTAGCATTAACTCTACACTATCTACCATTTGTGTGGCAGTAGTATGCTGCATGGCCTGCAGTTTGATGGTATATAACTTTTTGGATTTCAAAGTTATGAAACGTGTCCCTTAAAGAAAAAAGAATAACCTGAAAGTTCAGTGAATACCTTTGGATAGGATTGCATAGCTGCTCCGAACAAAGAGCAAAAGCATAATATCTCTCTCTCTCTCGGTCAGTTTTTTTTTTTTTTTTTTTTTTTTTTTTTTTTACAAGGTCACGTAAAAACCGTCGCCTAACCCGAACTCATAATTACATGTACGGTATTTACAATTTAAACCTTTCGCATTACCAACTCCCAGCAGAACTAAGGTTAGTTCTCATTACAGCTGTCTTCAAAACTTTTATTTAGTCTTTGATTCTCCCCCTTCCCCCTTTCCATGAAACATTGGTATTAGCCTAAACAACGAGATGTGATAAGACAACTTTGACTGCGGACATCCAATATATAGGTATAACAAGGGTTTATCTTTCATAGCCCCGATGAAACAACATTCATGTCCAGTAGAAATCATGCGCATGCGTACTGCACATTTTTTTCCAGATCCAGAAAAAGGAAAACGAGAAAATCCTGTAAAGATAATTTCAGCTAAACGTATTGGTACGAAGACTCCTCTAGTGTAACAAAAGGACATTGAAGGCCCGAAAACATATGTGAAATAAAACCGTTACAGAATATAATCAGCAGAGGAAAGCGAACGGATGGGAATGAGGACAAAAGCCTCATGGCCCCACAGATTTACATGAAGGGGAAAGAGATCAGGAATATTATACGGCCAAGACGTTTACAGTGAAGGACAAAAGACTCTAGACAGGTTTATTGGGCAGAAGAACACATGAGACTGTTCTGATTTCCTGTTTCCTTGACCAGAGAAGGGAAAAGAGAGAGAGTTTCCATTTTATATCTGCATCGTGTATGCATTCATATTTGCTGGCGAATCAAGAGTACATTTAGATTTGAATAAGGTTAGCCTTTTAAATGTAAATAGTCAGTTATATCAAGATTTCCATTGTTAAAGAACAAGACGAATGCAAATCTCTGCCCATTTTTTTATTCACAAGGCTTAAGATTCTCATAAAAGGTTAAAATTGTTGCTATACTGCTCCATCCAGTATTTCTCTTGCATTGCTTCTACATCCATCAATTCATGACTATCATGAGTGCAAGCATAGTTCTACAGTAAAGTGACAGTCCTAAATAAAGAAGACTACTGTGACCATACATTAGGAGCAAAAATGGAGATCAACAAAGAAATACTAATTGGTCAAGACAGATCCGGTTAATCTGCAGCAGTGTTATAAAAACTGACTCCTTCAGATCCCTTCTGCTGGGGGAGAGAGTGGGGGGGGGGGGGTTGTTGCCTTTCAGTCGGAGGACACTGAAGGAACAGAGACCACTCTTTAGAAACTTGCTTCCCAGCAGATCAACCAGACTTTTCCAGCACTCATATATCTGCATTTGTTATTCACCTTCCGAAACAAATCACCTGAGTTTAAGAAACAGGTCATTTGTTCGAAATTTAGGCCAAGAAAATGCAGCGCACTGACCCATCAATAGAGCCACAAAAACTAAAGAGCAATATCAGAATAGAAATTTGTTAATGAGAAGCCCACCCCCATTGGGAAGGGCAAAGAAATTCGATATACATACATCATTTATTAAACCTATAATATAGCATCATCAGAGAAGGGAAGCCAGTGGATCCGGGGGCGTATAAACGTCCCAGACGGCGGTGGAAATGTGGGCCATTCATTTCTCACAGCCCCCAAAAATATACAAGGTAGGGAGGAGATTAAGAATATTATATGATCAAGACATTTACAAAGAAAAATAGCTTTACGAAGACGACGGACCAAGGCTCCAGAGAGAGAGAGAGAAAGGTATAACGTTCGGAGACAGTCTATTGAGGTGTGCTCTAAACGTTATAATATTACCATTAAATAACTGACCTAACCCACTAGCGAACTTTTTAATACCATCAGCTTCTGACTTTATTGTGATATTCTTTAACAAACTTACATAAGGGAAAATGATTCTTCAGTGGTGTAATGATTGCGACATGGCAGTTAAGCTATGATCCTTTCTTTTATGTAGAAAATACTCTAAGAATGATTTCGTAATGCCCTCACTGTGAGAGATTACCGTCAGTAATGGATATTGAAGGAATTAACCTTGGCACTGCAATAAATCATTTACGAAGCAATTTTCGGTTTGTCTGTGCTGCAATATGAAAAACGTTTCAGCTCAATTAATCCAGTGTCTGGATCTCAGGTGAAGCCGTAACAGGCATTACGTAGATCTCCTTTAATGTTTAAGTGCATTTGTGGGTTTTTATATTAATTTCATTTTCATTGCTTATTATCTATTCATTTACTGTTCTTTTTTTTCTTTTTTTTTTAGCTATTTTGAAATGGGAATTAGATTTCGTGGAGTCTTACCTTGTAATGTATAGGCACATTTTGTTTTCTTCATAAATATGCACATTTTTAAGTTACTTTTTTGTTATTATTAACTGTAATTTGTTAATCCAGAGAAGTATTTGTTTTTGAGCCATGACTCGGTCATGTAGAAAGGAAGGAAGGCAGTAGGCTGGTGAAAAGAGTACGCGATTCGGAAGTGCTGGGAATGACCAGTAGAGAGGCTGGAGTGGTGTGAAAGAGGTTTCGGAATGGAGGGACCTTAACACCCAGGAAGGGAACGACTACGTGTAAGGAAGAGGTGAGGTGCGCAGTGTGTGTGCTCGGCATTCCTTCTTCGTGGGCGTGCGATGTGGAAGCGTCCTGCACATAGGGTTCTTCCACGATTCAAGCAGTTTACGCGCGAATGTTGGAGGTGATTTCCTTTTTTTTTCATAGAGGTCACTTTTTATTACCCACTAATTCAATTTTGTTTTAAAGGTCTGTGGTCCCCCTGTATATCTATTTGTTTTATGCCTCAATGACCATCTTTCATTAGCGTCTGCTAAGAAAATTGTTAGGGGAGGTTACGTAAGTTCGTGTCTGTGGATCAACATCCTCCCGCGTGAATACCGTAACTTTCCTGGAAGTAATTCAGTCATTTCTTTGCCGTTTGAGGAAGTCAGTGAAGTAGACTTTTATTAAACTGCATCCGACCAGTTACACTGCGTGTCGCACGTGTATTTATTCTATCCATACCTCGTTCCAGGCTCCCTTATTCTATATACCTTGGTTCCAGGTATCCATACCGATTCCGTGTCCTAAAAAGAGATCTTGGCCACACCTGCGCTCAAGTCCCTACACGTGTCGGCGGACCGGCCACGTGTTTCTTCTGCAATCAACTTTATTTAAGAGTTAAACTCGGACCCTAAGAGTCAATAGCACCCCTAAGGTGCCCTTTGAATCATTCAAGTATTTGATATGTAAATATACCCCCTGTAAATTGAACCTGAGAGTTTTCCCTTCCATTTTCCTTTACTCTGTAACGGCTTTCAGCCGTAGTTTTTTTTTTTTTTTTTTAAAGTCCAGAAATTTTACAGACCTTTTATAAGCTTAGGTAACTGCTAACCCTTGTTGCCAAGAGATCGAGGTCCAAAACTTTAATACTATCTATATATATATATATATATATATATATATATATATATTAATTATATCTATTAATATATATTATATACATATATATATATATACATATATAGGTATATATATATATATATAGTCATGAAAACCACTTTTCATTATAGAAAATGGCTTAATGTTAAAATTGATGTTATATATATATATATATATATATATATATATATATATATATATATGTGTGTGGTGTGTGTGTGTGTGTGTGTGTGTGTGTGTATTTATTTATTTATTTATATATCTATCTATATATATATATATATATATATATATATATGTATATATATATACATATATACATGTTTGTGTGGGCGTGTACAAATATAAATGGTGATATTTACATAGTTATATGAGAACTCGTACGCATGTTTTACAAATTGTATCCCTCATGAATGGTTGAAATCCCAACAGTTACTTCATAATCTTGAACACTCAACAAAGTTCAGGTAGGAAAAAAAGCACTTGATCCATATACATAAAACATCCCGCTGAATCTGGCTCTCTCACATACACAGACAAGGATGAATATTCGTCTCCAAAGCGAATCCACCAGATTATGAGCGTCGCTCATTGGTTTTTTTTTTTTTTTTTTTTTTTTTTTTTAAGAATCTAGAAGAATCTGTCTCTCAAGATCAAGGAGAGAATCAGGGATGTGAAGGAGATGGAGGAGGGAGGGTGTTAGAGATTTTGGTGAGAAAAACAGAAAACGAACTAGATTTTTTTAGAACTGATGTTTACAGCCAGAGTGAATATCCCCCTAAAATTCCTTATGGAGAATGGTATGGCTACTCTTTATTATTATTATTATTTTTTTTTTGGAAGAAGACCCTCTTTTAAACAAATTCTGTTGAATAAAATGGCAGAATTCAGCGAATTAATCTTATATATTATCTTTTCTATTTTCCTTTTTTCTTATTACTCGCCTTTTCTGGCTCAGCGATACTTCGCAATAATTGGCCAATATTCATATTGGGAATAATGCTGAAAGTGGTATTTAGAACACGATTTATTAATAAAAAAATGGTATTATCAGTATACTGATATCATCAGAATACTGGTGTATGGAAAGGCGTTCCTCAGGTCCAAGTCAAGCAGGGGTCGTCGTCGGTGTTGGTATCATTCCATAAGAGAGGTCTACGAGAAGGTTGAAACGTCGCGATAAGCCAGAGCTACAGCAGCATTAATACCAGCTGAATACCAGAGACGACCCCGGCCTGACATTGACCTCTCTTACAGAATGATACCAACACTGACGACGACCCCTGCTTGACCTGGACCTGAGGAACGCCTTTCCATACACCAGTATTCTGATAATACCAGTATACTGATAATACCAGGTTTAGATTAGTAAATCCTGTTCTAAATAAAATACCACTTTCAGCATTATTCCCAATATGAATATTGGCCAATTATTGCGAAGTATCGCTGAGCCAGAAAAGCGAGTAATAAGAAAAATAGAAAAGATAATATATAAGATTAATTCGCTGAATTCTGCCATTTTATTCAACAGTATTATTATTTTTATTTTTATTTTTTTTTTTTTTGCTCTATCACAGTCCTCCAATTCGGCTGGGTGGTATTTATAGTGTGGGGTTCCGGGGTGCATCCTGCCTCCTTAGGAGTCCATCACTTTTCTTACTATGTGTGCCGTTTCTAGGATCACACTCTTCTGCATCAGTCCTGGAGCTACTTCAGCCTCTAGTTTTTCTAGATTCCTTTTCAGGGATCTTGGGATCGTGCCTAGTGCTCCTATGATTATGGGTACGATTTCCACTGGCATATCCCATATCCTTCTTATTTCTATTTTCAGATCTTGATACTTATCCATTTTTTCCCTCTCTTTCTCTTCGACTCTGGTGTCCCATGGTATTGCGACATCAATGAGTGATACTCTCTTCTTGACTCTGTCAATCAACGTCACGTCTGGTCTGTTTGCACGTATCACCCTATCTGTTCTGATACCATAGTCCCAGAGGATCTTTGCCTGATCGTTTTCTATCACTCCCTCAGGTTGGTGCTCGTACCACTTATTACTGCAAGGTAGCTGATGTTTCTTGCACAGGCTCCAGTGGAGGGCTTTTGCCACTGAATCATGCCTCTTTTTGTACTGGTTCTGTGCAAGTGCCGGGCATTCGCTTGCTATGTGGTTTATGGTTTCATTTTTCGTATTGCAATTCCTACATATGGGAGAGATGTTATTTTCGTCTATCGTTCTTTGAACATATCTGGTTCTTAGGGCCTGATCTTGTGCCGCTGTTATCATTCCTTCAGTTTCCTTCTTTAGCTCTCCCCTCTGTAGCCATTGCCATGTGTCATCGCGGGCTAGTTTTTTTAAAGTCTGTCTCATGTATTGTCCGTGCATTGGTTTGTTGTGCCAGTCCTCTGTTCTGTCTGTCATTCTCCTGTCTCTGTATATTTCTGGGTCTTCGTCTACTTTTATTAGTCCTTCTTCCCATGCACTCTTTAGCCACTCGTCTTCACTGGTTTTCAGATATTGCCCCAGTGCTCTGTTTTCGATGTTGACGAAGTCCTCTATACTTAGTAGTCCTCTCCCTCCTTCCTTTCGTGTTATGTATAGTCTGTCGTATTTGCTCTTGGGTGTAGTGCTTTGTGTATTGTCATATGTTTCCTGGTTTTCTGATCTATGCTGCGGAGTTCTGCCTTCGTCCATTCCACTATTCCTGCGCTGTATCTGATTACTGGCACTGCCCATGTGTTTATGGCTTTTATCATATTTCCGGCGTTGAGTTTTGACTTGAGTATCGCCTTGAGTCTCTGCATATATTCTTTCCTGATCGTGTCCTTCATCTCTTGGTGTTATATATCCCCTCCTTCCATTATTCCCAGGTATTTGTATCCTATCTCATCTATGTGTTTGATGTTGCTCCCATCTGGTAGCTTTATCCCTTCAGTTCTCGTTACTTTGCCCTTTTGTATGTTGACTAAGGCGCATTTTTCTATTCCAAACTCCATCCTGATGTCCCCAGATACAATCCTTACAGTCTGGATTAGGGTATCTATTTCCTTGATGCTCTTACCATACAGCTTGATGTCGTCCATGAACATCAGATGGTTGATTCTGTTGCCTCTTTTCTTGAGTTGGTACCCGGCATCCATCTTCTGTAGTACTTTTGTCATGGGAATCATGGCTACTACGAAGAGTAGTGGGGACAGTGAGTCGCCCTGGAAGATCCCTCTCCTGATATTAACCTCTGCTTGTCTTATTCCAGAGCTTGTAAGTATTGTATTCCAGTTGCACATTGTATTTTTGAGGAAGCTGATGGTGTTTTCCTCTGCCCCATATATTTTCAGGCATTCTATTAGCCATGTGTGTGGTATCATGTCGAAGGCTTTCTTATAGTCTATCCATGCCATGCTTAGGTTGGTTTTTTCTTTCCTTTACCTACTGTTCTTCATTACCATTTTGTCTATCTGGAGCTGGTCTTTTGTGCCCCTACACTTCCTTCTGCAGCCTTTCTGTTGGTTGGGGATGGTGTTTGTCTCCTCTAGGTAGTTGTATAGCCTTTCACTGATGATACCTGTTAGTAACTTCCACATTATTGGTAGGCAGGTGATAGGTCTGTAGTTACTGGCTATATTTCCTTTACTCTTATTATTATTATTATTATTATTATTATTATTATTATTATTTTATTATTATTATTATTATTATTATTATGATTATTATTATATTATTATTATTATTATTATTATTATTATTATTTATTATATTATATTATCGAGGTGTTGGGAGTGTGAAGTAAAATAGTCTAAACACTCATAAATAAACACGTTATACACAGTGATTTTGTGGGTTTCTTTTTCAATCTTCAGAAGAAAACTGAAAGAAGTTTGTGATTATTATTATTATTATTATTATTATTATTATTATTATTATTATTATTATTATTATTATTATTATTATTATTATTATTATTATTTCTTTGGCTCATACATTCCAACATGTCCATTCTTTTGCTCTCATATTCCAACCTTCTCAATCATTCTCCTTATGTGTAACCTTCCGTCAGTTTTTTCAAAATGTATGTATTTTTTCCGTAAGGTTCAGTTTTCCTCATTTTTTTTTCTTCATCTACTAACCAATGTCTGGAGCTCAGTCTCATTATTCTTTTTTCAAATTGAATTTCAATATTCATTAATCGATTTTTATTTTTATTTTTTTTTACTCCAGGGTTTCCTTTTTGTCTTCCCTTAGCTTTAGAGTTTTTTTTTTTTTTTTTTTTTTTTTTTTAGGTAAACCAATCTTCTTGTGACTATTTCCCTCCTCTTTCTTTTTGTCGTAGCTCAAAATCTCTACCATTCTTTGGTGTCAAGTTCCAACCTCCTCGTTTTTACTGAAGTTCAAAATTCCCTCATCCATTTTCTTTCTTTCTTTCTTTCTTTCTTTCTTTATTCCAGCTTTTGGAATAATGAATGCATGCTGGGTGATGTGGCAAGCAAAGATCTGATTGCAGCAGCAATCCAGTCGCCACCTCATTAGAAACCTTTTTTGGACTCATTAATATTCCGGAATACCCAGCCGGGGTCCGGTCATGCACGACCTCTCTCTCTCTCTCTCTCTCTCTCTCTCTCTCTCTCTCTCTCTCTCTCTCTCTCTCTCTCCCGGAGAGGCGGAAGCAGACAGGAAATATTATAAAGGAGCAGAGAGCTTTGCTCTCGTCATACGACGCTCAACTGGTGATACCCAAGAGCTCTTTTTTCCAGCTATTCTGCATAGGCGACAGAGAGATCAGAAACCTTTCTAAAGAGAAATTTGAACTTGCTGAAAGATAGTGTGTAGAGTGTGTGTGTGTGCACGTGTGCGCGCGTTTGAGTAGTAGATACATTGAAATGTAATAAACCTGAGCACCAGTTTCCCGTGTATCAGGCGAAAATGTGATTTTGCACGCCATTATTTTGGCGTACATTCGGAGCGAGCACTCTTATTAAAGCTACTTGCAACGAAAGAAGGCCAGTTCATTGTTTCCCACAGTGAGGGAGTTACAAGGATTGGGATGTCTCAAAGACTTGTTAGTCCATCCGAGGAGACATTGTGTGCTCCCTTATCTGTAGGAGCAGGTTTTGCCGTTCATTCACAGTGTCCTAATGATTTTATCTAGCTTTCTTTTTAAACTCTTCCACACTTGCTGTTTACAACTTCTGGTGGCAGTTTATTCCATGTGTCGCATATCTTGTATGTAAAGAAGTTCCCACAGCGACATCCAAAATCAAAAGTAAACTTTTTTTATTGAGAAGCAAAGTTCACTAAGATAAGATTATCGTTGGCCTCATTAAAGTTAGTCATAGAAAAAGTGTCTCTCCTCCAGATCTGTGGTACTTCTGTAACTTTGCTTCTACCGTAATCTTCAATCAAAATTCCACTTTCTTTCTTTTACCTTTATCTAAAATTTATAACGTGCGCCATGCATCTTATCATTGTTCTATGCTCTCGGGATTTCCAGGCTTCCATGTAAAGTGCCCTTCTTTGGGTTCACTCATTTATCTCCCCCGAAGAAAATGACCCCTTCCTCTTTCTTGGCATCCTTTGGCCATTTATAAATTCACATCTAACGTAAAAGTCTAAATAAACGTTTTCATATCCCATCAAAGTCTTTCGCAACAATTACGAACAATAAATTCCAAGATGTGGTAAAATACCTTTTTCCAGCGGAGATGAGATGAAATAAGTAACCAAGATTTATCACACCTAACCTTCCAGATGAAATAACATTACTGTCTGCTACATATTAAATGCATGAATGCCTTGGCGTTTCCCGTCCTCAGGCAGGAAAATGCTGCATTGTCCTGGAGAAATAGGAAAAAATACAGGAATTTCAGCCTGACTTTTCCTTATGGAAGCTTGTGGCCTTTTGTGACCTAGCACGGGCGTTGAAGACCCGAAAATATACATCACAAAAAACATTTACGAAACATTTTCAGGGAAGAAACGCGTCGGATCCGAGTACAGATGGACGTCGGCAGCGATGGTGGTAATATTAGCCATTTTTCCAAGACCCGTAAATATACATGAAGGGAAATACATTAGATGTATTATACATCCAAAATATTTATAAGGAGGAGAAAAGGCTCTGGAAATGTTTATTGGTTTAGAGGAGACGTAGAACGAAATCCCTTACAGAGAGAGAGAGAGAGAGAGAGAGAGAGAGAGAGAGAGAGAGAGAGAGAGAGAGGGAAAGAGAAAGAGAAGCGAGTTGCCTCATAATACATCGATTATTTATTTATCATCCCTTGACAAAGTGCTTCAAGTTGTGTTTGTGGCACAGAAATTCTATTCCGTGATTCTCCTCTCTCTCTCCTCTCTCTCTCTCTCTCTCTCTCTCTCTCTCTCTCTCTCTCTCTCTCTGCCACACACACACATACACAGCCATCGTGCACGTACATAGGAACAAATGATTTTTAATGATTGAATGAATTTGTACGTTGGTATGACTAAAGGCCTGTCCACACGACCGGGCCTGATCGGCGGACCTCCCCTCTAACGGGCTCACTTGACAGGCAAACCGTCAAATTGCCCGATGGGTTTTGTAGCAAAATCACTATGGTGGTGCCCGATGGCTTGAGCTTCGACCCTGGCAGACGTACGTTAACCATATGCATTTCTTTTACCGAGCCATTCTTTGCACCATATTCTCTTTTTTCTTCTTTTTCATCACACACAAAGCAATTATCATGCTACACAATATCTTCTTCTTTGCGGTAGGCACCATGTCTATTGTACCGCACTGAACACACTACTGGCATCGCCCACCTCGCCATCCCCTCCCCTGTGTGGACAGCATTCACGGGTAAGCCCGCCAGAATTTGCCCGTCCACCCCGAAGCACGCCGATCAGGCCCGCTCGTGCGGACAGGCCTTTATATGATGCAAGTTTTTCAATCATATATATATATATATATATACTATATATATCTGATATATATATATATATAAATATATATATATATATATAGTATATGTGTGTATATATGTAGTATGTATGTTCTGTAGTATGTATGTATATATAGTATGTGTGTATGTATGTATGTTCTGTAAGTAAATGATGTGACACCACTTTGATAAAAAATCGATCGTTAAGTTACTCAGTTTCGACTTCTCTACTTGTGCATTACCAACACCACAAGTACTGCCGTCCAACCTTTGCTTCCATACAAGTCCTCCCTTTTAAAACTTTCTTAACTTCTCACTTTTCATTTCCTTTATAACAGCCCTATTGTTTTAATTATGCATAAACTAGGAAATGGCAGCGGAGCTCAAAAAAAAAAAAAACATAATAAATTATCACCCTTTTCCTGAAGAATTTGAACGGGATTAAGAAAATATGACAGCTCTACTAATCACCTTCGAGTCCCACTACCACTACTACTACTACTTTTATATTTTTGATTATTATTAAGTTATTATTATTATTATTATAATTTTATTATTATTATTATTATTATTATTATTATTCATAATAAGCAGGTATTCTCACGGCGCATTGCAACAGAAAATTTGCAGAGCGTCCGAGTACTATAAAAAATGGAAAATAAGAATAAAAAAATAGAGAAATTGACAAATCTCAACGTATGAACAAAAACATATAACAACGCATGTACGTAATATTTAACAACAATGCGCAGTTGATAACTGACAGAACTAAGTATTAAATTTCTTAATATTAGATTTCACAAATACATATAAAAGAAAGGAAAATATGAACAAGAGTACTGCACTCAAGAGAGGGAAATTAAAAAAAACAGGCTTTGGAATGCCGTGTACCTCTGGGTTCGGACAGAACAATTAAGACGAAGAGAGAGAGAGAGAGAGAGAGAGAAAGTTAAATGTGATCAAAATCTTTAGTTTCTGAACTAATGGCTTGATTATTGTTATTTTCTAAATTTTTCGCAGGCACTGTCATACATACTGTTACGTCGATTGTCGAATATAAATAGTGGACATTACGAAATCATATGATATATTTGTGCCAGATATGTTACAGGAATTATGATATTCTTCTCATGAATTTGGCAAAAAAAAAAAAAAAAAAAAAGCCATAAAAATGTAACTGTCCGTACGAGTTGTAGTGAATAACCGCTTCCATAATGCACTGTGTAATGTTTTAAACGTTAGTGGAGAAAAGTCACAATCCTTAATCGTCCAAATTTCCAAGTCGTGCGCACTCTTGAGGGCGCGAGCGCGCGCGCGCGGAGAGAAGTCTAAAGAGGGATTTTACATTCATTCAAGCATCGTAATATCATTAGAAGTGAAGCCTTCAAAAGTTTCCGTCGCTTTCGACTCTACGAAAAATCCGAACGAATCTCTCGAGTGTATCATCAAAGAGAGAGAGAGAGAGACTGAAATAAGAAAAAAATGTAATCCATTTTGTCGGGATTTAAACTGCAAGAGGTATCAAATTCATTTAGACATGTATTATTGGAGTGTATTCGTATACCGTAGATAGATGTTTATGAGCCACGTGACGTCATAGAAGGGGCTTACGTAATGTCAACTACATATTTTTTGTCGCTCTCGTAACCTGTCAAACAACACGCACACAATTACCGAGCGAAATCGAAGGTACAATCCTGATTTAGTTTGCACTTTCCAGAAAGAATCATTTTACCAATACAAAATCGAATGTACAACCCTGATATATCTTGCATTTTCCAGAAAGAAAACTTTACCGTCCAATAAAAATCGTGACCATGAAAACAAGAAGAAAACTGTAACTAATAAACCGAATACTATCAGCTGCTACATTAGTAATGGTAGAGTTATCTCAGTGTTGCCAAAGAACGCATTCGGCGAAACCATCAGAAAAGGAAGGTGAACGAACCCGAATGCAGATAAAGCGTCTGAAATGATGGTGGTATCATTAGCCATTTATCTGGGCCTCGCAAATATACATGATGAGAAAGAGATTAGGAATATTATACGGCCAAAATATTCACAAAGGCGCATAAAAGCCTCTGGAAATGTTTATTGCTTCAAAGGAAACGGGGAAATGAGACTCCGCGTATGGAGAGAGAGACTGAACGAAAGAGATTCTCTCTTTGAGAGAGAGAGAGAGAGAGAGAAAGAGAGGGAGCGATACTCCATCCTCTACTATAGCTTTCTTTTGAAGCTGCTCATATATATTCAACTTCCCTGTTTTGACTAAAGAATACTCGTCGCAACGGGATTTCTCTCTCTCTCTCTCTCTCTCTCTCTCTCTCTCTGGAATCCCTCTCGCAACGGGATTACGCTCTCTCTCTCTCTCTCTCTCTCTCTCTCTCTCTCTCTTCTCTCTCTTTATTTATATATATTATATATATATATATTATATATATATATATAACGTTACCTAAATGAGGGAATAACAGAGAAATATGAAAGAGAGAAAGAGAGAGATTTCAATGCATCTGTTTCTCATAAGTTGAGAATTTCAAGCTTTCGCTCTCATTCTTCTGCTTATTCGCCATAAACATATGTGCCGTAGTCTGTCTGCCAACGTCAGTTACCTTGTATGTCTGTTTATCTGTTCAAACGATTTTTTAGAAACGTTAATGTAATTCAGGGAAATTTTTGTGTTGCCAGAAGCCAAGTCAGAGTTGGTTAGAAAGAAGGGTATGGATTTGAATGATGGACCGCGATGTATTTCGTGGGTAATTTGAAGTATTCTTCCTAAGATTTATTTTTAAAATAGTTCGTAAGTCGGGTCTTGTGAGCCACGAATACTTTCGCTACCTAGAGGAGGTTCGTGGTTCCTGAATTCTTTCATTTTCCAGCCGGCCTTATGCCAGCAGGGCCCTGAGTTCTTTCCAATTCGTTTTATGATGTTCTGGCTCTGGAACAGCTCAGCTGTTTATCGTTGGTACTAAACCAATGGCTCAAGTTCGAATCCTGACTGGTGCACAAGTGCTTTCCTGTTACAATGTCCGTTGGCCCAGTAGGGGGATAGTGCCGTCAGTGGACCTCATGCGGTGCTCTGTAGGCATTAATTAAGGTTCTTTGCAGCGTGCCTTCGGCCCCTAGCTGCAACCACTTTCGTTCCTTTTACTGTACCTCCTTTCATATTCTATTTCTCCCACCCTACTTTCCACCCTCTCCTAACACTTGATTCATAGCGCAACTGCTTTGAGGTTTTCCTCCTGTTATACCTTTCAAACCTTTTGCTGCCAATTTCCATTTCAGCGCTGAATGACCTCATAGGTCCCAGTGCTTGGCCTTTGGCCTAAATTCTATATTCAACTCAACAATGTCTGTTGGATGTAGGTTATTGGCAAAGGTACAGGGGATTAGATATTAAACGATAATTTTAGTTTAATACATACGAATGAAATAACTATGATTTGGCTAGAAATCTTGTTTCGCTGTCATTCTGGTGTTGTAGGCTTCCATTTGATAAAAGGTCTCCAAGAGGTCGTTCAAAAGGTCGCGGAAAATGCTTTGTGAATGCTGAGCGAAAGAGAGAAAAAAATTAATTACGACGAAAATGATGAACGGTTTAAGGAATTAAACTCTGGACTATTTCGTTGTCTGTATGTAGGTACTACGTATCGTTTTGAACTGATTCTGCATCAGTTCCTACTCATTCGCTTTCCCTTTCAGTTCACTTTCTTTTGGTAAGGTGGAATGTCACACATATAACCTATCAAAGTGCTTTGGGGTACTGTCTAAAAATATTCTGTTTAAGAGGGATTTCCCGACCATTGGGCATTGCATCGAGTGATAAAGCATTAAAAAGAAAATCATTCAAAAAATTACGAATGATAAAGTGATGTAGTATTTACCATACGAGGACACTTGACAGTGAAGAGATTTCTAGAGAAAAATGGTATCCGTTAAAGTGTATACAAGTATTGATGTTTTCTTTGAAATTCTGATCATTCGACAGTCGACGTAAGGAACGATTACTTCCCACTAGTGACTAGATGACCGCATTAACTCTCTCTCTCTCTCTCTCTCTCTCTCTCTCTCTCTCTCTCTCTCTCTCTCTCAAGTTAATGGCTATCATTTATTATTTATATCTTATTTTACAATCGCTTTCAGTCACGGTGTAATTAAGAGAAGTTCTACATACATTAGGTTGATAGGAGGCTGGATTTTCAGATTGAGAATGTGTTTTTTATATAAATGTAGAATAAATTTTAAGGAATAGCGTGCGATGTGGTCATTCAGCGAATCCAGTGCGCATGCCATGTAGATTCTATGTGAGAAGAAGATCAACTTTTGGAAGGAAAACTCCAGCAAAATTACAGGAGAAAGTTTCTCCCTCAGTGCAAGAGGAAGGTCTCCCTCAATCTAAAAGGAAGGTCTCGGAAAGTCTCCCTCAATCTAAAAGGAAGCTCTCCCTCAGTGCAAGCTGAAGACTTACCCCTTAACACTGGAGAAATATTTTCCCTTATGGTATGATGAAAGTTCCCCATTGAGAGCAAAATTGAAGTTTCTCCGTCGATAGAAGTGGAAAGAGACTTCACCCTCAGTGCAGGCATGATGAAGTTTCTCACTCCCTTTCATAGTACTCCACTATGCAGTGGGAAGGAAAATTTGTCTGCCTGAAAAAAGAGGGAAAAA
>NC_061105.1:34367163-34369663 GCF_015104395.2 Macrobrachium nipponense
CATATATGTATTATATATATGTAATATAACCATATTATATACATATATACATATAACATATATATATGTATATTATTAGTATTATTATTTACATATAGATACAAAATTATACATATATATACCATATATATATCTAAACAATATACCATATATAATATATACATATACCATATATATACATACATATACATTACAATAAATAATTATTACTATTGCATATTTTTTTATATATATTATATATATATATATATAGAGAGAGAGACGAAGAGGATTGAGAGAGCGAGAGGAGAGAGAGAGAGAGAGAGAGAGAGAGAATGTCTAAGAGGAATAAGAGTGTTTGAATATGTTGAAAATTCTCTCTAAGAGAAATATGAGTGTTTGAATGTCTAGAAAATTCTCTCTTAAGAGGAATATGAGTGTTTGAATGTCTTGAAAATTCTCTCTAAGAGGAATAAGAATGTTTGAATGTCTAGAAAATTCTTTCTAAGAGGAATATGAGTGTTTGAATATGTTGAAAATTCTCTCTAAGAGGAATATGAGTGTTTGAATGTCATGAAAATTCTCTCTAAGAGGAATAAGAATGTTTGAATGTCCAGAAAATTCTCTCTTAAGAGGAAAAAGAATGTTTGAATGTCTAGAAAATTCTCTCTAAGAGGAATAAGAGTGTTTGAATGTCTTGAAAATTCTCTCTAAGAGGAATATGAGTGTTTGAATATGTTGAAAATTCTCTCTAAGAGGAATATGAGTGTTTGAATGTCTAGAAAATTCTCTCTTAAGAGGAATATGAGTGTTTGAATGTCTTGAAAATTCTCTCTTAAGAGGAATAAGAATGTTTGAATGTCTAGAAAATTCTCTCTAAGAGGAATATGAGTGTTTGAATGTCTTGAAAATTCTCTCTAAGAAGAATAAGAATGTTTGAATGTCCAGAAAATTCTCTCTTAAGAGGAATAAGAATGTTTGAATGTCCAGAAAATTCTCTCTTAAGAGGAATAAGAATGTTTGAATGTCTAGAAAATTCTCTCTTTAGAGAAATATGAGTGTTTGAATATGTTGAAAATTCTCTCTTAGAGGAAGAAGAATGTTTGAATGTCTAGAAAATTCTCTCTTAAGAGGAATATGAGTGTTTGAATGTCTAGAAAATTCTCTCCAAGAGAAATATGATTGTTTGAATGTCTAGAAAATTCTCTCTAAGAGGAAAAAGAATGTTTGAATGTCTAAAACATTCTCTCTTAAGAGGAATAAGAATGTTTTGAATGTCTGGAAAATTCTCTTTTTAGAGGAATAAGAGTGTTTGAATGTTGAAAATGCTCCATAAAAGGAATAAGTGTGTTCAAATGTGTAGAAAATTCTCTCTAAGTGGAATATGAGTGTTTGAATATGTTGAAAATTCTCTCTAAGAGGAATATGAGTGTTTGAATGTCATGAAAATTCTCTCTAAGAGGAATAAGAATGTTTGAATGTCCAGAAAATTCTCTCTTTAGAGGAAAAAGAATGTTTGAATGTCTAGAAAATTCTCTCTAAGAGGAATAAGAGTGTTTGAATGTCTTGAAAATTCTCTCTAAGAGGAATATGAGTGTTTGAATATGTTGAAAATTCTCTCTAAGAGGAATATGAGTTTGAATGTCTAAAACATTCTCTCTTAAGAGGAATAAGAATGTTTTGAATGTCTGGAAAATTCTCTTTTTAGAGGAATAAGAGTGTTTGAATGTTGAAAATGCTCCGTAAAAGGAATAAGTGTGTTCGAATGTGTAGAGAATTCTCTCTAAGTGGAATAAGAGTGTTTGAATGTCTTGAAAATTCTCTCTAAGAGGAATATGAGTGTTTGAATATGTTGAAAATTCTCTCAAGAGGAATATGAGTGTTCGAATGTCTAGAAAATTCTCTCTTAAGAGGAATAAGAGTGTTTGAATGTCTAGAAAATTCTCTCTTAAGAGGAATAAGAGTGTTTGAATGTCTTGAAAATTCTCTCTTAAGAGGAATAAGAGCAACTGAATGTGTAGAAAATTCTCCCTAACAAACACCGTTATTCCTCTCGAAGAGAAACAAGTCTTTTGCAATGTGGTAAAAATAAAATCAGCGAAAATAGAGAAAACCTTTTAAAATTACGAAAGTTGTCTGTGTCTCTCAAAGAAAAGAAAAAAAATGTGAGGAAATCTGAACGAGATGCGAGAACGTTGCGATGTGATGCAAATGGTATTCATCATATACTTTTGTATATGAAAATCTCTTCAAGTGTGCTAAATATATCCTGAATATAATGTTTATTTATTTTTATTGTCTGGTGGTTCGTGCCATTTTTACGTTATTTTTTTCTTGTATTTATTTACATATCTGCTCTCTTTATGGCATTTTCCCTTGGTAACATCTTACTTCATTTCTTTCAAGTCATTTTTAGAATGTGACCCAGTTTCAGATTTTCCTTGCCATATTTTATGTCTAGCCATTAATGTCTTATTTTTGTTACCCCCGTCCTTTTATATTTTGTTTCTTTTCGTTCAGT
>NC_061105.1:34372163-34412163 GCF_015104395.2 Macrobrachium nipponense
CTTGTGCCTTGTATGATAAGGCGCCCTATGAGGTAATGTTAGACTAGCGATAATATTACGCTAAGTCGGTTGGTATTGCACTTCCATCTTCAATGGAGTGTCTGGGGTTTGTAGATCATTTACGAAGTCGGTATTATCTTGTTGGTTATGACGACGATGTGTTAAACTCATGGTGAGGAGGTTCTTGTAGAAAACACTAATGTTAAAAAAAATTATATATTCTTCTGAAGTTTTATTTACATGGTGAAGATCAGATAGGATTGTACAAGTCTTCTAATAACGATAGCTTGATCGCTTATGCCAATGATGATGGCTAATCCTATTCCTCTACATGATAAAGCTTAGGTAAAGAGGTACAGGTCTTCTAATGACGATAGCTAACTCTGTTCTCCCTGTCTACCATCTCTGTTACAAGTTATGAAGGAACAGACAGTAGTTCGAACATATGAACATACATACAAATGACATAGTTTCATACGAACACACAATCAAATGAGACACGCTACAGATCACGTAGGCCGTTTGAATTATAGGTCGGGGTAGTTGTCTCAAGCAGGGAGCTTGGACTAATGTTTATAAACAATTGAATGACTACAGGTGACGGCATGTTATCTTAGCCTACATACTTATTGTATACGTCATCTTTAGCGTCTCTAGTCTGATCACATTCCTGCAAGCAATCTTTTATATATATGGACTAACATTCCATATTTTATTATGTAAACACTTACATTAGCTCGGTCAGCTACCAAAACCAGCTACTGAATATTACTCAAACTGACTTGCATTTGACTTATAGGAGTGTGATACAGACACTATGTGAATATATATATATATATATATATTAGTAAATAAAAATTCATGGTGTACATGAATTGATTCAAGTAATAAAATATAAAACAATGATATTGGTAAATAATAGTGATCACGGATATATAATGATACAGTTTTTCACTTCATCTCATTAAGATACATATGCTACAGAAAATACTAATGTACTCTGATAATTGCATAGAATGAAGATTAACATGATAAAAATCATATTTTAACTGATAAAAAATTTCATATATGAATTGATAAAATTATTAATGTTTATGCTGATTGATTCGTTGATTTTTATGCAAAATGTTATATATCTGATACATTAATCAATATACTAACTCATATAACTGCAGATATTGGTAAGATAAAAAGTAGCAGATTGATTATAGGCTACCTGATTTGTTTATACATATGTATATGGATTCATATAATTATGATTAATATATGTGCACTTTAAATAGATTCCTATTGCGTACACGCAAAGATATATTTCGATTCTGTTATTTATGATCATTTATATATAGATTCCTAGTGCGTACACGCAAAAAATATATTTCGATTCTGTTATTTATGATCAATTATATATAGGATACATGATACTTTATATATATAGGATACATGACCGAGGTTATACTACTTCACTTTTAACTAACGTTCGAACAACTTTTCGTCCATTACACAGTTCCAGACAACCACCTATAACCCAATGAAACGGCCTATTTTCACAGGGTTAAAACAAGGGGAAAATTTGCCTGGGCGGGTCCAACGTTCTATTTTTGCGCTCATACTTATTCTCTGCATCCTAAGCTACACGATTACGTTCGCGATGAATAAAAAAAAACATCCCCAGCACGAGTCCTTCGCCAGCAAAGTAGAGTTGAATATCCTTCGGGTCGTAATTGTCGGAAGTATGTCCCATTCGTAGTCGATTCCGACAGCCGCCAGAGCATTCCGCATTAAAACGAGATTAACGACGAGATACGGTGTCGGTCGAAGAAGTCCATGAAATTCCTTTCACATTGTAGGCGGTTGTTACTTGACTCTAGTCGTCCGCTGCGACGAACGATTTTTTGAAGTTGCGATGTGAAACTCTCGTACTGCAGGATACTGTAACCAGGTTCCATTAATCAGCCTGCAAGTGAAATTATACTTGTCACAAGGGCAAAGTAAAATCAGACGACATCCAAATACAGGGGAGGGAAGAGAGCCATTTAGACCAGACTTAACCCACATGAATTCGTTGATAATTTGGAATTCAAAAGAGTCCGCTGTACAAACTTTTTTATCCATGGCATTAACAATGAGTGACCTATCCAGGTCTATGAGGACTGTAAAAATATCCATAATTATAAAAAATAAAAACAGATATTCAATACGAATCCCAAAGAAAATTCGATATTACTGGTAGTAAGTTACTAGACAAAGAAGTGGAAAACGGAGCTAATTGTAAGATTGCCAGGCAACATAAGAGTCAAAGAGAAGATTAATCATGATTCTATGTGCCCTAACAAAAGTTTCATATACAATTTTCTCGTGCGCATCCTCTGAGGTTAACTTTTAAAACATTATTAATAGGTAGGAGATGCAACGAAAAAAAAAACCCACTATGTAACTAATTTCTAAATAAACTTTGGGTTTTTCAAGAAAATGTAACATTTCCCATGAATTGTGATTTACCTGGATTGTAATAAGCTAATGTTGCAAGTAAATAATCCATATCCATATCGTGATACTTCTAAATGTCTATGAGGTTCAGAAAAAATTAATTCATTTTGATGTTATAGAAATTCTATTTCCTTATTTTGTTTATTAATTTTAAAATGATTGCAAGTTGCATTGCGTACACCGATAGACACTTGTACCTAACGTCCTGCCTTGCCCATGAGAAGTTCGGGCTAAGCATTCCTTTCTCCAGTCAATCTGTTTTGCAAGCAGAGACGACACACAGATGAAGCCTGTGTAAGCAGATTATTGAGGTTTAAAGGAACAAATGCTGATACGGCAATGATGACGTCGTCACTTGGCAGGAGATTGCTCTCAGCCAGCTAAGAGTTACGTTACTTGCTGTAAGAGATACGACTTTAGGATAAATTTTTTGTTTTTTAATACTCGACCCACATGAGAAGAATGTCTGAAAAAAAACAGTACCAAAATTGAACAATATATTAGTTTCATGCTGGAAATCTGCATAATTGTAATTATGTTAAATATTCCTTATTCAAACTAATGAAAAAAGGTTTCCATACAAATTCTATATATATTATTAGCCCTGTATAAGATTCATATAGGATTATTTCATAGATAACATTTTCACTTCTAGACTTCCTGACTTTAAAATCTCTTTTATTTTATTTTATTTATTTATTTATTTATTTATTATTATTATTATTTTTTTTTTTTTTTTTTTTTTTTTTTACATTGACTACGAATATAAATCACCGACAGACAATATGTCAGTAGGTTTTGATATGTGTTTGAACTTTTAGCTTATTTGTCATTACTAAAGCATTAAGTTAGAGTTCAAATCTTTACGCATATATATTTGGATATTTAATAACCTATGGTTACGTTTTGCTTATTGATTTTATCGTGATTCCTTTTTATTATAATTTGTAACCCTTCCGACTTCTTACGGAGTGTATTATATTGACTCCACTTGTATCCATATTTATTTTATTTTTTTATATTTATTTATTTATATATATTTTTATATATATTTGATAAATTAATGGTTGGCTTGAATATGTGGAAAAGTGTTCTAGCGGCGTACCGTATAAGGCTACTTGCGGCATCAATTCTATAGATACAAGATATAACTGATAAAGGTATTTAAAACCGCGAGAACCGCTATAATCCAGTTCGGATCCAACATCACGAGTTGTAACTCGTAAGACATTGCACTTCCTATTTAATTAACGTTTATTCTACCAAACCGATTGACTCTGGGCGATAAAATATACTATTGGTTTTCTTTAAAACCGCGAGAACCGCTATAATCCAGTTCGGATCCAACATCACGAGTTGTAACTCGTAAGACATTGACACTTCCTATTTATTAACAGTTATTCTACCAAACTGACTCTGGGCGATAAAATATACTATTGGTTTTCTTCAATGGATAGGAATTCACACAACGTGTTAAGGAGATTATTATTGATTTACACCACCCGAGTCACAGATTATTATGTGTTGAATTCCATGTTTACTGATTTAGCTAGCTCATAAAAATATTCCTAACGCACTCCATTGCGGTGTTGTTTTAGTGCTATTAATTCTATATAACGTGTCAAGGAACTATTAACACTAAGAAGTGGTTTATTCCCTCTGTCAGACTCGTAATTCTGTTAATAATTCTACGTATATTCTTTCAAGGATTGATTTGGCACAGGATAGGCCCTTAAACTGACAGGTGTCTTAGTGTATCCCTTGTTTTCATGACACGTGTTACAATCAGTTATGTTGCTTTTATATCTGTAAGCATTGTAGGCCAGTAAAACAGTGATTTGGCTTTCTGTGACATACTAGGGAACCACTGGATGACGGAATGCAACCAGTTTATGACGATTGGTATGAAAGAGATTATTACTAATACCTGGTCGTTAGTCATCTGCTGTGTTCTTCGGGTTTTCCTCGTCACAGACCTACATAGAACATTACATTTGATTACATTATTCTGATACACATACTATAAATATACTTTTGCTTTAGGGTTTCTGCTCGAAGTGTTTATTGTTTTTGCCTAGCCACTGACCCTGTTTCCGTTTCGAAGTGTTTATTGTTTGGTGTTTATTGTTTTGCTTATCGCTGTTGACACTTGCTTTGTTCAGTTTGTAACAGTTCTGCGCTCCGACCCAGATATTCAATGCTCGCGATCTCTTGGGTTAAAGAATTTTCTTGTTTAGATACGGTTTTAACAATAGGCACGGATGTTTCTATATCTTTTAGTCTAATTAATGGTTCTTTGCTGTATGGTGCGGGATTGCGGGATAATGCGTCAGCTATGATATTTGCTTTCCCAGGTAGATATCTTATCTTGGCTCCAAAGACCTGAATGATCATTTGTCACCGAGTTCCTTTTGGACTGTGATTAAAGCCTTTGAAAAAACTCGGTAAAGGACTCATGTTCAGTAAGGACTTTATCAGGATAGCCATAGATTATGAACTTAAAATGTACTAGTGAGTTAAAGATACCTAGCCCTTCCTTGCCTATTACTGCATATTTACTTTCAGAGGGCTTTAGTTTACGTGAATAAAAAGCTATAGGGAAGAACTGTTTATCATATTACTGAAGTAGTATCCCTCTTACCCCTTGGTCTGAGGCGTCTGTTGCAATAAAAAAAATTCTTTATTTAAATCAGGGATTTTTAAGTTAGGTGAGCTGCATTTCCGCTTTTAAGATATCGAACGCCTGTTGATGCTTTTCAGACCATAATAAATCTACGCTCTTCTTCGTAAGATCTGTTAAAGGAGCTGTCATGATTGAAGAGTTACATATTTACATACGATTGTAATACCCACTAAAGCGCAAAAGTGCTGTATCCCCCTTTTACGTTAATAAGTACCGGAAAGTTATGAATAGCCGACACCTTACCATGGACTACTTTAAGACCTTGACTAGACACATAAAACCTAGATAAACATGTTCGGTTTTTAAAAACTCACATTTAGATATTTTACTCTGAGATTATTTGTCTTTGTCTCTGTAGCACTAGCTCTAGTTTATGTGAATGTACTTCTAAGGTATTAGAAAGGATTACAAGATCATCCATATAGGCATGTAGGTTATCCCCTAAAAGTCTCCAAACACTATATTGTAATTGGGGCGCAACGTAAGCCGGAGGCATACGTAAAAATTGATAATGTCCCCTGAGTGTGCTGAAAACGGTGTATGAGGTACAATCACTTAGGTAATGGTATCTGGTAAAGTAATGGTATCTGGTAAAAGCATTTAAGTAAGTCCAAGTTGGTGAAAAAAATTTATTCTAACCTAACAGAGATAAGATGTCGTCGGTACATAGCACTGGAAACTATCGGGAGTCGTTTCCTTGTTTAAGCGACAGAATCTACGCAGATACGCGAAATCCGATCTTTTATGGCATGACGTTTTGAGGGAAAATTATATGGGCTATTTGATTTCCTAATGGCTCCTATTACTAACATATTTCAACTTCGTCATTTATCTCTATTTTGAAATTGCAGTGAGAGTCTATACGAAGGTACGTATATAGCTTTATGTTTGTCCTTAGACCGTATTTTGTGTTAAATTACATCCGTTTTTCCCAGAGATCACTCGCTAGTGGAGAAACTTCCTGGTATTCAGGTAGAAGATAAAAAAAATTCTGCTGAATCACCTCTGCTTGAATGACTTTACGGATATTACTTTAGATAGATTATCAGAGAGATTCATCCACGACTGGTTGGGCGTGATTAAAAATTAGCAACAATAAAAAAAATGCGATATTTATAACTTCCGTATCCACGATATGTATACTTTTAGGGCTTTGTTCGCGGAAATCGTTATATTTCAGAGTGTCGGTGGGAAGGATTAAAATTTCATTTCCCAGCAAAGTCTTTTTACACGCACTAAGACATTCGAGGGTGCATGCATTGCTCGAGATTTTTGCGTGCAAAGTGCGACTGCGGTTGTGGGAGAATTCTGTTGGGTCATTTGAACAATGTTACGATTTATGAGACAAATGTATAGTTCCTTTATATAAGTTATTATTTGATTAACTGTCTCATTTTTGTTCAAACGGATTTTAATATGTTTGAAGGTTTATAGGATTTCCCTTTGATAAACACGCCTTATTTTGCAGGATGTAAGATAATATTTTGTATACCCCTAGATGAATCTTACAATTACGCTAGATACAGATCAATGTTTTTATAACTATAGAGGTATCTGTAAGCGCTCGCTTATCCGGACTTCTCATTAGGGAAGTTCGAACAACAGACAGTGAGTCCGTAAATACAGGATATTACGTTTACTAAAGAAATAAAACAAGATATTCTAATTTTTACGGCGCGTACAGTTGGGCTTTATCCACCACTACTTATAATAACTTACGTATTAAAAAAAAAACGAAAACCTGCTCTGATTACTTTATACGGTCGTGTGTTTCATAGGAAAAACTCCTTTTTAATTCAAAAAGATATCGGTATGTATGAACCAAACATCGCTTTTCCCCACTCTGCTAGAGTCGCTTATTGTATGGAATTTGCTATGCTTTGAACACTTCGGCAGTTTTTGACTGACCTTGACCGCTTGACTAGGTGACACAGTCACCGAGTTTGCTTGTTTGATTCTGAACGGGCTACTGTTTCTATTTCTTTTTGTAATATTTCTCTTTATTACCATCGGCAACGTATTGTGTGTTTTTAGCATTATGTTGCTGGTTACGTATAAGCAATGAATGACGAACTATTAGGAACTGAGCGATTACTAATAAGACAAGTTATCACTACTGCATTCAATATTAACTGTTTGTACTTCATTCTTTGCTAAAATTTGAAATAGTGAGGGATCCTGGTCAGCGCATTTAGCCTGATGAAAGTTTTTTACAGACATGTTATTCCTTGCAATCCAGCCATATTTTAAAAGTTAAGTTGAGTCATTGAGGTTCGATATTTTATATAACTAAAAAAACTCAAGGCTAAAACTGCGATCGGGACTTTGCAAAGGAGCATTTATTGTCATGACCCGAAATAGTGTTACCTCTAATTTATATAGATTTGTACGGGTGTTCCACTTGTTTTTTGTGTGTTTTCTAATCACTACGGTGCTTAACGACCCTATCCATGCATCTGTATAAATACAGACGTCCACTGCGTAAACGCATATTCACTGTTTAATATGATTTGTTACGTAAGGGATTAATAATCACCCAAAATGATAAAATTAACATAGTATATGATTATGATATTTCAGTAGAACTTCTGGAAACAGACACTCAAAGATAAAAACTCGCAGTAGCGAAATCTCAATGATGTGATAATTTCTGTAAAAAAGTAAGATTAAGAATTTCTCGTAACTTCAGCCACAGGAATAACGAAATTCGACCTGCAAAGGAAACACTCAAAGTTACTCCAAATGAATAAAAAATTGTACTTAGCTTGCTTTTGTGGGAAGTCACGGTGTTCCGATAACGACACACGGCCTTGGTCCTCCTTCTCTATTTAGCGGATGACCTGGTTTGGCTTCAGTTTCCCCCGTGCGCATTGTTTCGATGATTCGAGCCCTTGAAAGATCCGATGCTGCAGACGCGTTCGGTTTGTTTCTTGCAGTGCCGGAAACGCTCACTAACGATGTTTTCTTGAATGATTCTAATGAGAGACGAAGCTTGCGTTGTCGTGTAGGAAAAGGACACGTCGGTTTTGTTTCTTGAAGTTATTCACTAATGATGATACTAAGTTGCTTGAAGAATCTCTTGCTTTCGTCGTCGTTAAAGAGTTCTTGTTGTTTTCTGTAGTCGCTCACTAACGATGATACTATGTTGCTTGAAGAATCTGCTGCTTCCGTCGTCGTTGACTTCTTATGATACATGATTTATTATTCTGGTTTTTCTTCGTAGGACGTTGTAGAGTTCTTCTGGTACGCTGGCCACCAATATTAGGGCTTGTGCCTTGTATGATAAGGCGCCCTATGAGGTAATGTTAGACTAGCGATAATATTACGCTAAGTCGGTTGGTATTGCACTTCCATCTTCAATGGAGTGTCTGGGGTTTGTAGATCATTTACGAAGTCGGTATTATCTTGTTGGTTATGACGACGATGTGTTAAACTCATGGTGAGGAGGTTCTTGTAGAAAACACTAATGTTAAAAAATTATATATTCTTCTGAAGTTTTACATGGTGAAGATCAGATAGGATTGTACAAGTCTTCTAATAACGATAGCTTGATCGCTTATGCCAATGATGATGGCTAATCCTATTCCTCTACATGATAAAGCTTAGGTAAAGAGGTACAGGTCTTCTAATGACGATAGCTAACTCTGTTCTCCCTGTCTACCATCTCTGTTACAAGTTATGAAGGAACAGACAGTAGTTCGAACATATGAACATACATACAAATGACATAGTTTCATACGAACACACAATCAAATGAGACACGCTACAGATCACGTAGGCCGTTTGAATTATAGGTCGGGGTAGTTGTCTCAAGCAGGGAGCTTGGACTAATGTTTATAAACAATTGAATGACTACAGGTGACGGCATGTTATCTTAGCCTACATACTTATTGTATACGTCATCTTTAGCGTCTCTAGTCTGATCACATTCCTGCAAGCAATCTTTTATATATATGGACTAACATTCCATATTTTTATTATGTAAACACTTACATATTGCAGTCATGGATTGCAGTATTTGAAGTTGTCTCTTGCATCTATTTTCCTTGTCAGTTATAGTTTCCCATTTTTAAGAGGCTGGTTCATCATTTCCTTTCTTATTCTTTTTTTTTTTATTGTCATGGAGCTGTAGTAGGCTATCCTAAGGCTTACCGTTGATCGTTTCCTAACGAAAGATTTTGTTAACTAGAAACTGTTTTCTTCAAATCAGGGAAAAATGAATTGCCAAAAAGACTTGATTACAGTGACATCTGCCAGTTTTGAGTGTGTAGTCAGTGGATGACCAACATCGACTGCCAGATGCCGTTGGCACCTAATTTCCCTTAGTTAGCCCTCCGTTGGGTCAGCTGCCCTGATAACTTCATCCCAAAACTTAGCACCTGGAATCTTTTGATAGACCTTAGCTTTCTTATATTCCTATTATTTCTACTTTTAAGTATGAAAATGCTTTTGTATTTATTGATCGGATTTTTCGGCTTTTTGTCCAGTCTTTTTCCAAAAAGAAGTCTTGCTCCCTAGAATAAAGGACATTATGAGGCGTAATTAGGGCCTTGCCGTTTGATTTTAACGATAAATAGCTAAGTCTGCTTTACGCGTTAGGCAAGTTAGGCATCTGACTTCCAGTGATTGGTATTGACAAAGGAGATCTTTTTACTAAAATAGTAAAATATTATTGATGAAATTGACTGCAAAAACAGGCAATTTTTCGTTTGACTTTTATTGTAAGAGTTGCAGCCATGAAATCACGCATACTTTATGGTGAAATACACTTATGATTAAGTTATAGATGATTTTGAACTTCAAATAGAGAAGACATTCAGAGTAATGTAGCTAAAGGTAACTGGTATGGAGAAGGTAGTCATTTTAAGTCCTAACAGAAACTACTCGATCAAACTATCAAATTTTCTATAAAATCTGATAGTCAATGAGAATGTAGTTTATTGCGGCTAATCTAAAGTTCGTGATTGGTAACTAAAAAAATAAAAGCAAATTGTTTTGCCATGAAGAATGCAATACTAACAATACTTATATGAATTGATTTGCAAATTGTGTCTGAAAAGTGTAAATTAAGCACACAAACCCGCGCGTTCTTGAAATACAAAAAAAAAAATCAGTTAAATGATTTCCTAGGAGATATTGAGGCTAATGCTTTTTATTTCATAATTATTCAAATTTAAACGGATTATCTTCACTATGATCGAAAACAGTCCTCAAAGTATACATAGCAAAAGGCTTCAGGTTGCTACCGCAATCACGATCTCGTCTTTCAGTTTCAGACGACAGCCTTCATTACCAGGAGCAGTTCCCTAAAAAGGAGCTCACAGAGCAGGAAACGCGATAAAGGAGCTGCACCTTCAAAGCAGTGAGAGAGAGAGAGACGCCTAAAAAATAAAAAATAAAAAATGGATAGTTAATGCGAGTTCTCCTTTACTGCGTCATCCATCGTTTATCATTCGAGATGAATTTTATTCTCTGTAAGGGGTGGAAGCTCCCTGCTCTGATACGCGAATTAGTCAGGATTATTTTTTAATCATGGCGGGATTAAGTCGTTATCTTTTGATGTTAATCCGCAGTGCTACTTGATGTGATTCTTATGAATCCTGAATGTGCTGTTACGGTAGTCGATGATACTTGGTGCTACCTTTTTCGCTTAGTTTTTTTTTTATTTCATTTTATTCTTTAAATATATCGCATGTTGTTATAAATATATATATATATATATATATATATATATATACATATATATATATATATATATATATATATATATATATATATATGTATCTATATATATATATATATATATATATATATATATTTCTATATTACTTGACGGTAAATATATTCGGTTGATAACCCTGAAGAAATTTTTAATTGAGGAAAATCATGGGACTGCCACCCGAAAACAAGAAAGAAGAAGAAGACTATAAGTTCCTCCGATACCTAAAGATATATCTGTACTGATCCCACTCGCTTCATATCCTTTTTATGTTAACAAACATGCGATGACTGCACTGTAATTAAAATTTAGATCATAACCTGAAGATATCTTCTGTGACCCTCCCCAGTAACTATATTTCGACAGTGTTCTCTCGCTATCACCTTTAAAACCTGCTCTTCGAAAACTGGAGGTTGTTGCTTGCAATGCTGGGCGTCAGTAGCATCTATCTATATTCCGTTGAGACGTCACGTTGTCACAGTGTCGCCCGGACCTGAACTCTTTCTTTCTCTTTATTGTAAAATTTTGGAAAAGTTTCCTTTGGGCCGTCGCGCGGTTCTCACCGTAAGTTCAAAAGAAGGAAGTAATACGATTCGGTAGTGTCTTGAACCATAACCTTAGTATTTGTTTATTTTTTATTGCTGTTTACGCATGTATGCATTTTTTTTTCATTGCCCCGGATAGTGAAGTTCTCTATTCCGTTTAAATTGTTTGATATTTCAATACTGAGGATTTTATATTTTTTACTTGATATATTATTTAGTCTTTTCTTTTTTTTTCATATGTGAATATTCTGATCTGTTGCAGAGAGAAAAAATAAATTAACTTTCAAGGAATACGCCATGTGGGACAAAAAAAAAATGTTAGACAGCAAAATACCAAACTGGGTTAAAAAGTCTTGTGCAAAAAGCATAACTTTTAACTCTTTGCAATTGCAGTTATGGGAGAAAATCATGTTATCTATGATATTGTCAAATTTAGTAAAAACTAAAATCGGCTGTGTGGAAGGTACATCTCGCTCTATCGAACTTCAAACATCATTTTGATCCAGTGCTGTCTTTATTGCACTGCCAAGGTTTGCTGCGAGAGACAGCTCTCTCTCTCTCTCTCTCTCTCTCTCTCTCTCTCTCTCTCTCTCTCTCTCTCTCTCTCTCTCTCTCTCTCTCTCTCTCTCTCTCTCTTATGCAGCGGCGTTATCCTTAGCTCGACCCTCCTTTTTAGTGGGTTTGGGAGCCTAGCAGTATATGTCATTTCAAAGCTCCGTAAGAGAGCAGTACCGTCAGCAGTGTACTTCACTTGGTCACTGTAGGCATTACTAAAACGTTCGCAGTGTCGTTATGGTCGCTAGCTTCATCAACTCTAGCCATTTACTTTACTAACATCCCCGCGTCCCTTCTTCAGCCTTGCTGTTCAACCTCTCTAACTACTGCCTCTTGTGCATCTGTGGGGTTTCTCCCAGTTCTGGATCTCTCTCTCTCTCTCTCTCTCTCTCTCTCTCGTTGTCCAACCACTGGGTAGCTTAACGTGTCCCCACTGATAGGTAGGCGTGACTACTTAAATTTCCTAAATTCAACATATGTCAATGCCGTTGCAATCTTCACAATGCGAGCACAATATTTGTTCCTTGCGCAACAAAAAAAAAAACACCTCTTAATTGAAGACCAAAGTTTTGAGAAAGCAAAGCGAAATATTTGCTTTTAAAGAAAAAAAAATATTAATTCCATTCCACAACTTGAAATAACCGCGCCAGAATCTTCCCTCCCTCGGCGAGAGAGAGAGAGAGAGAGAGAGAGAGAGAGAGAGAGAGAGAGAGAGAGAAGAGAATTACTCTTTTCCCCTCAGTCGGCCGAAAATATATCGTAGTCTACAGTCCACTTGCTACGTTACAAATGCCATTGAATACAAGAGAGCTACAGCCACCAGTAAAGAAAACAGAGCCACGTATTATCGGAGCCTGAATCCCAAGGCTGGCTCTCCTATAACTTCAGAGTAAAATAATGTGGCGTGCACGCAGTGTATACATTACAGCAGCCCTAAAGGCTTTAAGGTCTGGTACTTGTATGTGCGTATGTAAATTATTATAAGCTTTATTATCCTGATTTTTAGAAGCCATTGCCTTACTTTAAGAATTATATATGTATATATATAAATTAAGCACATTTACACTGTGTATCTCTGGCATCAAAATACGCGTTTTTAAGGTACTTTCGAGAAAGGCTGTTTAAATCTGGTTAAGGATATTCCATTTCAGACGGAAACAACACTGGTTAAAGAATAAATGCTGGATGACACAATAGAGTGGTGTTTATTATTATAATACTATATATATTATATTAATAATATCTATAATATATGTATAGTATATATATTTATATATATATATTATATTATATATATATATTAGTATATATGTATAGAGATATAATATATTAATATTATATATATATATATATATATATTATAATATTTTAATATATAGATTATATATATATATATTAATATATATATTGTATATATAATTATATATATATATGTAGATATATATAATGTATATATCTATATATCTATATATATATATATATGGTATAATATATATATTAATATATATATATATGATTAGATATATATATTATATATATATATATATATATATATAATATATATATCTATTATATATAATATATGTATAGATATATATAGGATATATATATATATAAGATAATATATATATATATTATATGGTGGGTGTGTGTGTTCTATATATATATATTATAGACTATTAATATATATATATATATAGATCTATATATATATTATATATATATATAGATATATATGTAAGATATATATATTTCTATATATATATATATATATATATATATCTATATGTGTGTGTGTGTGTATATATATATAAGAGATATATTATAATTATTATATATATATATATATACATACATATATATATATATTATATATAGATATATATATATACATACATACATACATACGTATACATACTCATACGTGCGAGTGTGTGTCTGCACTCTAAACACTCCATAAACTGAGTATTCGAAACCTCACTCTATTGTGTCATCTAGCGTTCATTCTTTAACTAGTGATGTTTACGTCAGAAATGGAATATTCCTGACCAGATATTTTAACATCCTTTCTCGTAAGTGTGTAATTTAATGGCATAGAAACACTAAATTTGCTTAAATTTGGAGGCATGATGATTTTCTTGATTCAGCAATTCATGTATTTTGTTTTGTTTGAACTCATTGAATGTGTTTGCGAAAATGCACGGAAATATTGTTCATTATTACCCTCTCGTTTTAAGGAAGGACAGATCCAACATAAAACTGAATTAATTTGCAAATAAAATACTATGCATAACATGTAACGAGTGTGAATGAATGATTCTATACGTACATAAATGTATAGATTCAGATATACGGCGTACAGAATACATCCCGGAATTTCAGCCACGGTTTTTGCTGGGAGCGAAAACCAGCACGGTAGAAAATAAATGCATTTCTAAGGGGGAAAAAAAAAAAAGAGCAGAAAGAAAAAAGGAAGAGGAGAGAGAGGCTGGCATTGGGCAGCTGCCGCTTTTGCGGATGTGCCTTTTATTCCCGCAGACTTTGCTTCTATTTTCTTTCGCCCAAAAGTTGGCCGAAATCGCCAAGAAATTGTAAAATCGTTCCCGCCGCTGCTTCGCAGCAGCCTAGACGGGAACCTGCAGAACAGTGAATAATTCAGAACCTTCTCAAGGCCTTTTATAAATAACGATTCTTCTTCTTCTTCTTCTTCTTCTTCTTCTCCTTCTTCTCCCCGGGATTTTTCCTCTCTCGCTAATGGTTATACATTTCTAATTTATGCTGGTGCATCTCGGCCTTTCTCTCTATTGCTTTCTGATAAAGAAGTCTCTTTTCTCAGCAACCATTTTTTATACTTTGTGTGTGTCTGTCTTTCTTCTCTTTTGTTCACAAGACATTTCTCTTAGAGAGATGTATTATGGACCGAGGAAGAGTTCGTTCTTCTGAGATGGATCCAGATCCCAATGCAAATCCAGGGTCGTTTTTGTTTTATGGTTTTTTTTTTTACGATATCCTAAAAATATTCATTTAGAATATATATTTTGGAGGAGGTGACCACAGGTTAAGAAAGAGCTGAATATCCGATGTGCTTTGCAGACAAGATCTCTGAAAAGGTTGTTGTTGACAGATTGAAGTTAAATAGCGCATTAGGGTGGGCTTTTGATTGTGGATGTTTTAATTATAATCGAAGACTGGTCCAGAGCTGGAAGCTAAATGAGCGATGCTTCATTTATTATTTATTTTTCTTTTGGCGTTGGTGGCAGCATATGCTGTGAGAGAGCTGAATATGTTTTATTATTCATCGCTCTCCATCGATGCAGAAGTCACTCAAAGCAGAATATCTAACTGGCAGATATATATATATATATATATATATATATATAATATATAAATATATATATATATACATATATATATATATATATATATATATATATATATGTGTGTGTGTGTGTGTGTGTGAGAGTGTGAGTGAGAGAGAGAGAAGAGAGAGCGAGAGAGAGAGAGAGAAGAGAACAAAGTTACAGCCACGAAGGTAAACAGAAACACTGGAGATGCTAAGTACTTTCATCTTATTATCAAGCCATGTTCACAGCATGACAATGAGACGAAAGTACTTAGCATCTCCAGCGGGTTTTTTTTTCTTCGTGGCTCTAACTTTGTTCGTGTAATCATTAAGAATCACGTTTTTTATTTCTTCGTGATTCAAAATCAAACTATATATATATATATATATATATATATATATATATATATATATATATATCTATATATATATATATATATATATAGAAAACAGGTTGGAACAAATTTTTGCTTCCCGGTCTAAAAGCTTTAAGTAAATTTCAGAAAACGGGACGTTCCCAAAGCTTCCAATATTTTCGCTCGGCGTTTCGATGATTTTCGGAGGGGGCCATGCTCGCCTACGGCTGCTACTGCTGCTGCTGTAGCTGGGGGTCCCTCTAACCCCTCCCCGACAACACCTCCCCCTCCCCCTAGAGAAAGAGAGAGAGAGAGAGAGAGGGCGTGTTTGATTGACACCCGCATATTTTTGCATATCAAACAATCCTGCCTCAATAAAATGCACCGTTGGATCCGTATTGAAACACCCGATTGAAAAGAGGCATATCCGCATTAACCTCCTTTTCCTGGCCCTTGTAAACTGCTCCTGTCTCTCTGTTAGTCCGTTTGTCTGTGAATCGCCATATACGTCTGTCTGCCTGTCAACCTTCTCTTCATAGTAGAGAAACTTGACCCCATACAGTAAATTCTGTAAATTTTCTTTTTTTTTTTCTTTTTTTTTTAAGTCCAAAGTTTACACATTAATCCTACAGCCTTTCTTGACTACTGTTAGTAGTTACAAGACCCCTCATTCTACAGCCACTTGTCTTATATTAGTCCCGGAATAGCTGGAAGGGAGTCACGCGGTCATCCATTGCATTCATCAGTATTTAAACTGTTCACTAATGAAGACATTTCATCCTGCTATAGATTTAGTAATCAAAATGAACCATAGTAATTAATTGCTATATATCAGTCGTCGTAAGTTTCTTTATTCCCTGTTGAGTGTCTTTGACTGAGACGAACTCTTTTAGTTTTCTGTAAAAGAAAACTATTGTGCCGGCTTTGTCTGTCCGTCCGTCCTCACTTAGTTCTGTCCGCCCTCAGACCTAAAAAGCTACTGAGGCTAGAGGGCTGCAAATTGGTTTTTTGATCGTCCACCCTTCCATCATAAAACATACCGAATAGCAACCCGGTATCCTCGGCGGTTTTTATTTTATATAAGGTTAAATTTGGCCATGGATCGTGCATCTGGCAGCGCTTTATGGAGGCATGGGACGCACCCTCACTGTACCGCATCTAGTGAGCAACTGAACTCTGAAGAGCTGCCGGTCATAGCCGATGGTTTTATACAGCATTATAAGTTGTATAAACTTCGGCGCATTTTTTACTTGCTTAGTGTTAGTTTCGATTTAGGCGCCAGTATAGAAAAACGTTACTCTCCGTTTCCTGAATTACTGCAGTTGTCTCCGTTTCGTTAACAAAATAAAACCTTTTCCTTATTTTATAAAAATTTCGGTTTTAGGACAGTTGCGTACCTGGACATTTGCGTCCGGGACATTTGCGTACCTCCAGTATTATTTTGACGTTACCTTATTTTCTCTCTCTCTCTCTCTCTCTCTCTCTCTCTCTCTCTCTCTCTCTCTCTCCTCTCAATTACACCTTACCTTCATTCTAAACAAGCTGAAAGGTAGTTAACCATAAATAATAATAATAATAATAACAACAACAACAATCTTTCCTAAAGCAAAAGGGTTGTTACTATGAATTAAACACAAGAGTTGCTTAGTAAACAAGCTGAAAGATAGATACCATTAAAAAAGGCCATTCCAGTTCTCCCCAGCGTTGTGTACCACAAACATCTATTGGAATTAGGTTTTCATACATTATTTCTTATTTCGGAAATCATGGCTAAGTTCCGGAAATCTAACACTGGTGGAAAAATATTTGTAGACGAGGAAAATTACAGCTACCACTATCATAAGAAAAACTCTGATGAAACAAAAACAATAATGGAGGTGTGTAGTGCGATCTTGTAAAGCAAGAATTCATACAGTGAACGATGCAGTTACGTACCGTAACATTGTCATTGTTCCTCAGCTGCAGAAGTCAGAGCACAAGAAGTTATGTCCCATTTGAAAACTTCTTCCTTCAGTGTCAACATATGAACCATCAAGAAGTCTTGTCGGAGAAACGATCGCTAAAGAAGATGAGTATTTCATTTCAAAACTGCCATGTTTTTCATCAATGGGAAGAAATATACGTCGATGGAGACAAAAGACACATAATGCAGCCCCAATCCCACGGCAAATAAATAATTTTGAGATTCCGGAATCCTACTGTTTTCTCGCGACTGGGGAAAAGTTCCTTACGATTGATTCTGGCATAGATGACAAGAACAGAATACTGATCTTTGCAACCGATAACAGCTTAGAAGATTTAGCAAATTCTCCTAACTGGGCAGCAGATGGCACTTTTAAAGTCAGTCCTTCAATATTTTATAAACTATATTGTATCCATACACAAGAGGATACGTTTAGTATTCCCAGAGTTTTTGCCCTCCTCTCGGGAAAGACAAAGGAAATATATATTCGTCTTTTCACATTTATTGCAACTTAAACCGCAACTTAATCCAAAATCTTTATTAACTGACTTTGAGATTGGAGCTCAGAAAGGTTTTATTGAAAAGTTTCCAGAAGCATCAATAAGTTCATGTCTCTTACTTATCTAAGTCTATTTTTTTAAAAATCTGTGACCTAGGATTCAGACAACGATACGAAGAAGATGAAGCATTCAGTTTAAAAATCAGATGTTTTTCTGCATTGTCATTTCTTCCTTTAAGTGATGTCGTTGAAGGTTTCATTGACTTATCTGACGATCCTGATTTACCATCAGAATTTAACGCGTATTTTAAGATGACTTATATTGGCCAAGTAAGAGGAAGAAGAGGAATAAGGATGGAACCAGTTTTTGCTATACTGTCATGGAATGTTCGAGAAAGAGTTATTAACCAATTGCCTAAATCTAATAATAGTTTAGAGGGATTGCATAATGCCTTGCAATATTCTTTATCCTGTCAACACCCCTCCATTTGGAAGTTAATTGAAACATTGAAAAAGGAGGAGGACATTGCGTCAAAGAATTCTTGCAGGGCAAAAAAAACAAAAAAAAAAAACTGCTAACGGGAGAATCCGGGCTTTATTGGATAAATATTCTCCTGAAGACAAGATCAATTTTATGAAAGGGATAGCTCACAGTATTCATACATTTTGAATTATTTTTTAAACTTGGAATTTAATTTTTTTAACCTTTAATTATTATTACTTTTTGTTAAATTTGTAATATCTTTTTTTAAAACCTAAATAAATAAATTTGCAATTCCAACAAATCTATTTCGTTTAACCCTTTAATATTATATGTGATTACTACCTTTGCTTTATTATAAGTAGGGTAATAATCTTTGAAAAAAGTCATGGTACGCAACTGTCCGGCCACCAAACATTTCCACATCCTGTCCTTTGTCAGTCTTCTTATCCGCACAACCTAACAACATTAGCCTCATTATCCCAAGGTAATCCTTAGACTTTGCATTATCCCCTACTCATTTCCTGCACATCCTTCCATCAGTCACCGTCATTTATCTTCATCTAAAAATACCGCAGCGACATTTGTAAACGCGCGTCAGTTCATCTCCCATGCTCTCTTACTCCTCAAACTTACGTGGACGTCCCGTTCAGAATCACGTTTAACAACCGTCGAAATTCAATTCACTCTTTGTTCTGTCCCACTCGTTCGACAAGAGTTCTCATATTCCACATTTGTAAGTTCACTTTTTTATATAATATTCTTTGCAGAAAGATATATTTCAAATTGGTGATGTATTTTTTCACCTTTGATCGTGGCAAACTGTATAATTATTATTATTATTATTATTATTATTATTATTATTACTACTGGTAAACTATGATAGCATAGGTATCAGTCACTAACGCTCTTCTCTCTCTCTCTCTCTCGCTCCTATCGTCCTCTCTCTCCTCTCCTCTCCTCCCTTTTACCTCTTCTCTTCTCTCTCGCCCTTTTAGCGAGTTTTCGTCTGGAGCTGCCAGACATCCTCTAGGCTAGGAAGCTGAGGGTGGACTGCTTCTAGTGTGGTGTCGGTTCCTCCTTATATCCGGGGTCATCAGCAGTGGGTCTACCCCTTGTATATTATTATTATTATTATTTAGTTTTGGTGAAACTTTACTTGTTGGTTATTTTCCTCCAGTAACGTCTAATTTTGCTTACTTTTCAAGGCCATATGTCGTCAATTCAGATTCCAAAATGTTATCATTTGACGTAGAAATTTTTGTTATTAAGAGGATTTTGATCTCTTTTTCTAGGTCAAAGGTCAATTTATACGTCAGTATATATTTTATTTTCATATGATTTTGATGAAACTTTATCACTTTAAACTTAGGCTTGGGAGTCATTTTTACAAAATATTTTTACACGATATTTTTTTCAAGGTCACACGTCAGTTTAAATACCAAAGTTTTAGTCATTATTTTCCCTCATATTTTTACCTCAATTTATTTTTCCAGATCAAAAGTCAGTTTACAAGCCAAAATATATTTGTCTATGATTTTAATGAGTCTTGGTAGTTGTGTACTTTCGTGAATTTGATTATCTCTGGTAATGACCTCGTGAGGTCACAGGTCAGTTTAAAGGCTAAAATCTGAGGATTTTTTCTTTAGTCTCAGATGTTATGTGAGTTAGACGTCTGTGGTCATCATAAACTTTTTCAGGTGAAACAGAAACCTTTATAGTATGGGGCATCCCCCCCACCCCCGCGACACCCCCATCCAATTTGCTAAACCACCTCCTCCAGAACCATATGCTTTCAACCATCTCTTCTATAAATTAGTCATATACTGCAGTGTATAACAGCTGATGTCTAGTGTTCATTTCAAAGTGCTGTTTTACACTGATGTCCAAACATTAATAACAAAACAAAAATAATTTTTCAAGAAAATGTAGTATATACATGAAATCCACTCTCTCTCTCTCTCTCTCTCTCCTCTCGTCTCTCTCCTCTTCTCTCTTCTCCCTCATGGTAAAATCCTCTCTCTCTCTCTCTCTCTGTCTTCCCTCGCGCGCTTCCTTCAGCCTCCTCTTCTCCCCTCACCCTCCAACCCTTACCCATCTCCCCTCCCCCTTTGTTGCACCCCTCAGGCTGGAATGTATTCAATTTATGGCAAATACGAATTCTTGAATTCGCCCTCAGTATTCATAGAATGGCAGAGGCGTGGAAAACTCCATTGGTGTTCTATCTCTTTACAGTCGTTTTATTCATGGGATATGGTCTGAGGTACGTGAAGGGTAACTCTTCTATCAAAGTGGCTGATATTATTATTATTATTATTATTATTATTATTATTATTATTATTATTGTCTTGCTGTTAATATCGTCATTGCCTTCTTTACCTGTTTCATTGTCTTGTTCGTGTCCCTCTTCGTTTGCCTTCGTCTCAAATTTTTCTTCTTCGTCGCTTTCTGCGTTCTCTGGTTCTTCTTCATTTCTTTGTTGCCGTCAGTGTCATTTTCTTGTTCTTTAGCAGCGTCGTCTCACATTTTTAGCCTTGTCTTTTTTTTTATTATTTTGTAGTTTTTCCCGATTTATCTTCGCTGCCCTCATCTCTTTCTTTTTATTGTCCTTTCTTCCTTCGTCTCTGTCTGGGATTCCCTCATTCAGTCTTCTTTTTCGACGTATTTAACGAACTACGACTCTTGGCTACATAACTTCGTCATAGTATATGGAGGGAGGAGTTAAACAAGCTTGATCAAAGGTTAAACAGAAAGAGCAAGGGAGCAGTTTCAAAGGCAAATCCCGATTACAGGTAAACTATACTATTGCGAGGCCTACTGAGTACGATGAGGTCGAGAGAATGGAGGTGGCTGAATATCAGCAAGCACTTGAGAGCACTAGTTAAAATAGTATATGTTGAATAAGCAGAAAAAAACTACCTTACAAAGAAATTTGAAGGCCCATACCAGTCCCTTAGTTCCCTTTAAAGCCCTACCTTTGAAAGCAAGAGCCCGTGCTGGCATTTTGTTCTTAGTCTAACCAACCACCGACAAATACGAATTGAATCATTAGAAGAAACCCCGCGTGAATTACCTCCAGAGACATAAATCAACACTTCCTATAAAGATGGGTCAGTAAATTATTGTTATAAATTGTTTGTGATAAAGTTTCAATCTAATTTTTTTCGACTTCATGAGGATGTTCTAGAATATTTTTCTTTTTGCATGGATAATGTGTTTCGATACCCTTTCCATTTACTGTTAAATCATCTGACTTAATCACGTCACCTATAGCAGTGGTTAAAAGTTAATGATGTGGTGGAGGAGCTGCTTTTCCCTCTTTCGGGATCGAACTTGGGTCTTCTCTATAGAAGCTGAAATTGGCACAACACAAAATAATGAAAGAGTAATTGAGATGTATTGGCTATCTATGCACACACCTATCTCTATCTGCTTTATTTATTTTTCATCTTTTATTTTAAGCAGCTTTAGGATAGAATAGAGCCAGTTGACCGACTGAATATGAAAGAGAATCAATGTTCGGGAGCAAGGGACTGAGAGAGAGAGAGAGAGTAAAATACAACAGCAGAAGAAAATTTCAGGTCTGTCAATTCCTTTCGTAAATAATTACGAGGTTTTTTATTCGAAATTTTCACTGCCTTTTACTTTTCAGATAGACCTTTCTCCAAATATAAACAAGTCAATAGATACATAAATAAATGAATAAAACTATTAACCTGGCGCCTGCGTTTGACAAGCCAAAAATTTTCACTTTTTCGTTAAACGAATGATATTCATTTCAGGAGTCTACCATTTTTTTTATGTTTTAACTTTCTTTTTTTGCTCCTTTTTATTTTTTTTATTTTTTTTATTTTTTTGTTTTTTTTTTTTGTCTTTTCACGGAGGCCTTTGGCATCCTTTGCATTCGGGATATGCAAAATCACTGGCGCTCTGTACTGCAGTAAAAGCGGGAAATATAACCAACAGCATTTTCTGGTATTGAACAGAGAAAGAATTTAAATGAGAGAGAGAGAGAGAGAGAGAGAGAGAGAGAGAGAGATGTAACCTTTCCGTAATGTCTAAACTATTTTAAATCCCCACTCTCTCTCTCTCTCTTCTCTCTCTCTCTCTCTCTCTCTCTCTCTCCCCGCTGGTCATTTGCCTGACTGACACCTGCACATTTTCGCATGCCGATTGGAACACGGGTTCAATCTGCAGCGCCGACACGCGAAGGTTTAATTAAGAGAACTTACAGAGGGAATTCTTAGCCTTTCTCTCTTTGGCGTTTAGTCATTCATTCTTGCACACACACACACACACACCACCACACACACACACACACACACACACACCACACATATATATATATATATATATATATATATATATATATATATATATATATATATATATACATTTACACACACACCTATATATATATATATATATATATATATATATATATATATATATATATATACACTCACATATATATATATATTATATATATATATATAGGATAGCGAGAGAGAGAGAGAGAGGAGAGAGAGCAGAGAGAGAGAGAGAGAGAGAGAGGGCTATAGTTTTATTCCCTGCTCTTATCTCTTCAATGTCTAGCTGCAAAGCAGATTTGGGGTATAAAATATAAAGAGAAGTCAAGAAGTTATTGTAGCTATTACAAATATATATAATATATATATATATATATATATATATATAATATATATATATATAAAATTCTCCATAGTTTTATCTTCATTCTCTTATCTCTCCACTGTCTGCTTGAAATGCAGTGGGGGTTAAGTATGTTTTTTCCAAAACTGCCAAAAAAAAAAAAAACTTAACTTTCTAACCTAACCTAACCTAGGCCACTCTGCCTTGACCTGGCAGAGTTGGGCTTCCCTCACTTGTTCTACAAAGAATGTCGATATTTGTCGTCACTTTCGGAGATATTTTCACGTTATCCCTACATTACGTTACATTACATTACAATACACTACACATAGGTCAGGTATACCCGATGCCCACCGTTAAATATAGCACGCTAAAACATGAAAAATGCCATTTCTTAACTGCATGTTAATAAATAGATTGAACTTTGACACTGAACACCCAGTAAGCCGAGAGTTCAAGAGGAGATAGATAGTGCAGATGCTTCTCTGTCATAATGGCCGGCTGGGTAAGGGGCGGGGCGGCGGGAGGAAACTGAAGCTTTAGAAACAAGGAAGAAGAAGAAGAGGAAAAAGAAGAAGGGTAAAATTTAAGTACTTCATTCGTAAAATGCAAGACAAATCCACTGTTTACTCCTTTCCTGATTTTTAAGTGCATGTTATTGCACAAAAATAAACTAGTCTGTATGCAATATATTGCGGGTGTGAGAATGTGAAACGTTTGAATAATTTTAATGTCTGGCATGCAAGGAAACTTAAGGCCTGTTCACACTAGGAAACATTGTTTGGTAACAAAGTTTGCAAACAATTTGGAAACAGTTTACAAACTGTCTGCAAACTGTTTACAAATACTTTTTACTGTATATTGGTTTCCCATCCAGAATGGAAAACATTTAAGTGTTTCTGTGTGCATATGTATATCTACACATGTAATGTACTATGTATTATGTTTAAATTTATATATGTATACGTCCATATATGTATGTGTGTATAAATACATATATATACATATATAAATACATATATACACTTATACATATATATATATATGTGTAGATGTACATATATATATATAGATATATATATATATATAATATATATATATATATATCATGCAATAACTTTATTACAATTTAATATCATGAAATTTACACATTTTCCCCAAAAATTATTATTAATGAAAAGACGAAAGAAAATATAAATATATATATCGAGCAAGAGAAAAACCTTTACCTATATATATCTATATATATATATATATATATATATATATATATATATATATGTGTGTGTATATATATATATGTGTGTGTGTTGTGTGTGTGTGTATGTGTACATCTACACACATACACTGGTATGTGCATATATACACATGTACATAGTCATATTCACATATGAAGATGTGCATATGTATATATTTATATATACACATGTACATATACATGTGTACTTGTACTGTAAGTGTATGCAAGTGTGTGTGTATGTGACAAGTTCCTTTCTTTAAAAACTTCTTCACCCATCTCTTGTTCTTTCTCTTATCCCTCCTCGAGTGCATTAAAACTGCCAAGTAAAATATACACAGGCCATTGCACCAAAAGGCATCCTGACGACAACTGAGGTCTGGACAAGGTGTGGACAGGCTTTAGGCATCATAGTTATCGAGGTCGATTATTTGTTGGAGAAGAAAAGGTTTCCCTCCATCTATTCTTGTAGTGTATTCACTCTCTCTTTACTTATGTGTATGTATGTGTATATATATATATATATATATATATATATATATATATATATATATATATATATCTTCATTCTTCCTCTAAAACTCCCACTCTCCCCCCCATCCCCCCGCTTTTTCCTTCTCCACCCTACAAACGAAAGTAAACAAGGCGTGATCCGACCTTCAGCTTACTCGGGACGCGTGCAAAATTTTCCCCTCACGCATAAATTGTAAACATTATATTTCTAACTTTTAACGTAAATTTAAACGTGCTAAAATCTACCGTCAAATAGAGCATTGTTTCACCGACGAAAATTAAAATTAAAATCATTTTTCTATACTGTTTAATATGCACATTATTTAGTTTTCACATTTCATTCTAATAAATAAATTATAAATATCGTGTCCGAAAATTCCTGTATTTGTAACTCGATGCGAAACACCTTTTTCAGACCTTTTTAGGTTGGTTATGGTTTTTGCTGGCTTTGTGCCAGCACGGGCTCTTGCTCCTAGCCTTTTTAGTCTCTTCCATAGGCTGCTAGCCTCCAACAAGAACAACAACAAAAAACAACAACAGCAAAGCAGTTTGTAGGCTGCTCCCCGAGTAAGCAAAAATTTCTAACTTAATGTGGTTCCAGAATTATTTCAGTCGTTCGAACTAAGACTAAGCATTGCATGAGAAATTAAATTACCTGACCTACCGTGCATTGCGATACATGACGAGAAATGCGCAATCGTGAAGTTTCATAAAAAAAAAAGAGCGAAAATAACCTCGGTTGCCATAAGAGGAAAGGGATATTGGAGTTTGAGGAGACCTTCCTTCCGTTTTCCTGAAATAGGTAAATTATTAAAAGAATTAATAATACCATCAATAACGCCTGCCATTGAAATGCGAACGGTTTCCTTATCTCTCTCTCTCTCTCTCTCTCTCTCTCTCTCTCTCTCTCTCTCTCCTCTCTCTCTCTCTCTCTGCGAATGAGATTCATTTCATGATTTCAACATTTTTTAACTTTTCGCAGGAAGACTTTTCCGCTTCCACTGTATTCGGGGAATGCGAAAGCTCTCTCTCTCTCTCTCTCTCTCTCTCTCTCTCTCTCTCTCTCTCTCTCTCTCTCTCTGCGCCCATGTAAAAGCACAAAATATAACCACTCATATTTTCTGGCGCTGAAGAATTGAAATGAGGGACGTGTAACCTTTCCATAATGTCAAAAGTATTTTATAACCACCTCTCTCTCTCTCTCTCTCTCTCTCTCTTCTCTCTCTCTCTCTCTCTCATTCCTGAGGGCTTTTCTCTGATTGACACTTGCATGATTTTGCATAACCAACAGAATTCCTCGAAAAACCTGGTCTTTCGGCGTGGCTGACGTATGCAAGGATGTCATTAGCTGGTCTTACTGGCTTCTTTTGGTTCCTCTCAGTGTGGCCAAGTCCCCGTAGAAGGGTATACTTCTGCCTTCAGTTCACCTCGCGTGGTGCACTGCAGTTTTCCTCGTTGGACGAGTGGGTTAAGTGCTCGCTTACCTCTTCGGAAGTTCCGAGTTCGATTCCCCGCTCTGCCACCGTGGAACCAGCAGAGAAATTTGTTCCTGGGCATTGAAAATTAATTTCTCGATATAACGTGCTTCGGATCCCACAATAAGCTGTAGGTCCCGTTGCTAGATAACCAGTCTGCTTTATAGATCTCTGTATCTTGCTGTCCAACCACTCCAACTCTCTCTTGGCTTCGTAGCCTCAAATTCATGAGTCAGTCTTGCGTGATGGAGTGGAGCTCTCACAGATCACAACAGTGAGGCCCACGGGTTCGATCACCGAATTGGGGAAGGAAAGGTCAGTTATTAGCCCAATTTCGTCGAAATCCTGTACCTGATTGTCAGTCCACTCTTGGGGATTTTGCTTGTAAGGAGAGAGAGAGAGAGAGAGAGAGAGAGAGAGAGACTCTGAGGTTCATACAAAAATTATCATAACTATTTCCAACGAAGGGCAGTGACGAGGTCAGGGTGCTGTTATTTATCACGATTTCTGTCTCTCTCCCCTCTTTATTAGTTATAGTATTCACATATCTGTCTATCTCTCCATCTATCTACCCCGTATGAACAATATGTGATCTCCCAAATTGCACATGCATCAATGTACATTCTCCACTACGAGAATATAGAGTCATTAAATTGTGTGTGTCTGTGCGCGTGCATCCACGCATACATGCTAAAGCGAGCACAATGCAGCAAATGGACCCCTCCAATTACGACTGTAATGCTGCGAATCCTTTTCAGTCATTCGCCCAAAATTCCATCCTCTCTCTCTCTCTCTCTCTCTCTCTCTCTCTCTCTCTCTCTCTCTCTCTCTCTCTCTCTTTGGAGTGTACATTTTTAGTCAAATATCGGCTAAATTTTAGGAAACCTTTTCGAAGCGAGGTTTCGTTTTAATATTCTATTTAAATGTCATTTATGTGTGTATTTTTCTCGTTCATTATTTTCAAATATAATTTGTTTGTGTATTTTTCTCGTTCATTATTTTTTTGGTTCACCACTTTCGTTATCGCTTTCGTACCTATTCCTTAGGTTGCTATTGGAAGTGGAAACAAAAATTTGCAAGATTCTATATAATACTTGAAGATGTGTTTGTAAAATATTAAATGCATCGATAGATAGATAGATAGATAGATAGGTAGATAGATAGTAAGGAGAAGCCAGCCTGAAAAGGTGGAACATTAACAGGGACTTTTAGCTTAATCCATAGGAATGCACATTTATAATACTAATGAGGCATCAGCCGTCATGATGAACGTCTTCCTTCGCCGGAATGGATAAACTCCCCAAGGCATCTCATCACACGCTTCATTTAAACAACAAAAAACGATTATCATAAGAGCAACAACGCATAAAAAAATGTTCGGCGCAAAACGAAGAAATCGAGGCTCTCCTATTCATCCGCTTTTGTCGCGTAGCAAAGAAAAACTGTATCGAAGCGGGGCAGCGACCGCCGGCGGCCGCCATTGTAGAAAGAGCCCATCGACGGTGAAAGATTCCCGAATAAACATCTTTGAAGCCACGACAAAGCGACTGTCTCCGAAATCACTCGATTGCTCCTCGATGCGAAAAATGATCTCGAATTTATCTCGGCCAACAATGGTCCTCCTGTCCTCTATGTCTTCCGCCTGGATGGGTGCTCTGAATGGCGGGCCATAGCGGTCTAGGCGACCGACGAAAAGAGTGTCAAATTGAATCAATCGGCTGCAGGTAGAGATGGGGGAGAGATGGAGGGAGGACGGGCGGAGGGGGGGAGGGACACGGGCAGGGTTGAGAGGCGGTTGCCCTGCCCAGCCCTGGCGGCTCAGGTCGGTTAAGTCGAACGTTTTCAAGAGGACAGAACCACGTCGTTATCTCCCATTCAAGGCAGCGGGAATATGCTAGTTAGCCACTCGCTAGTTCTTGCTTGGGCTGGACAGACAGACAGAAAGACAGAACAATAACAACGGTAATTGAGAAGGAATTATATATATATATATATATATATATATATATATATATATATATATATATATATATATATATATATATATATACTATATATAATATCATATATATACATATATAAACATATACATAATATATAGATAACTAGATAATATAGATATACACAAACTACATATACATACATCACATACATACATACATACACACTACATACATACTATATACATATAGATATATATATATATATATATATATATATATATATATATACTTTTGTTATACTCACAAATTTAAGTCACAAATACCGCTTTATTATGGCATTCCTTGAGTGGAAGATATTTCTAAGATATAGTGAATACGATATGAATAAAGTGATATTTGTCATATATATACATATATACTAGATATATATATATATATATATAGAGATAATATATGTATATATATATATATATATATATATATATATATATATAAGTACTAAAGTTGAAGGCGGTTGCTTGAAACCAGATAAGCATCATCGGAGGGTGGAGAGATACCAAAATCCTTTAAAGTTATGTATTTATTGCTGACGTTTCAGGACCATGTGTCCCATTTTCGAAGCTAAAAGATTAAAAGAATAACAGAATTAAAATGAGACTCAGATTAAAACAAGATAAAAAGTTATTTCTTAACAAAATGCAAATTAGGTACAAGAGAAGGGAACAGTGATTACCAAGTAGTGCTGAAGGCAAAAGCTGAGTGACTGTCAGGGTCCGTTTTGGTGCCGACGGAAACTCAAGAGAGGTACAGAGGAGTTGACGTGGACTGAGTATTTAATTGGGGAACCAGTTGTTTGATAAAAAGAGATTCGAGTATTGCCAATTCTCGAATCTCTTTTTATCAAACAACTGGTTCCCCAATTAAATACTCAGTCCACGTCAACTCCTCTGTACCTCTCTTGAGTTCCGTCGGCACCAACGGACCCTGACAGTCACTCAGCTTTTGCCTCAGCACTACTTGGTAATCACTGTTCCCTTCTCTTGTACCTAATTTGCATTTTGTTAAGAAATAACTTTTTATCTTGTTTTAAATCTGAGTCTCATTATAATACTGTTATTCTTTTAATTTTTCAGCTTCAAAAATGGGACACATGGTCCTGAAACGTCAGCAATAAATACATAACTTTAAAGGATTTTGGTATCTCTCCACCCTCCGATGATATAAGTATGATAATATATATTAATATTAATATATATATATATATATATATATATATATAGTATATATATTATATATATATATATATATATTATATTAAAAATATTATATATAATAGATATATATAATTATATATATATTATTATAATAGAGAGAGAGAGAGAGAGAGAGAATTTTATCCATGGATAACCTGTTAATATTGTCGATAGAGGTTACTTCATGCATGACCTCAACAATGCTTACGATCCCTGTCCAAGAGACAGGAAGCCTCGGATTCAAACTTGGGTTAGCTGTTACGTCCGAGAGCAACAGTAAGTGATGAATTTTTAACACGTCTTGCATGTCGGAATTTCTTAAGACATGGCAATAAGTATTTGTTTTCTCGTTTGAAAATGACAAATACTTCTCCCGGTTACTGAAATGCTCAAATAAATATATAAACACTCATTAAAAAGAGAGATAGTCAAAGAAAAAATGATTTCACATTAATAGAGTTCCCTGGAATTTCACCATTAAACACGTAAATATAACTGAAATCGCACGCTTCACACACACACACACACACACAGGATAAAATCTAAATATAAAAACAGTAAAAAGATAAGCTACATTGCGTTTCTAATTGGAGGAGCCCTTTACCGTATTGTTTTGAGATAATAGGCAGATAATAGACAGAGAGAGAGAGAGAGAGACCCCAAGAATGCCATCAATAAGTCCGATTAATTAAAACCTTGGTCGTCGGCCGGTGCAGATTGAACCCGTGTTCCACTGAGGGTCGTTTGGTATGCAGAAACATGCAGGTGTCAATCATGCAAATGCCCTGGGAAACGAGAGAGAGAGAGAGAGAGAGAGAACTTTTGACATAACTGAAAGGTTACATATCTCTCATTAAAATTCTTCCTCTCTCGTCATCACCGGAGAATATTACTGGTCGTATTTTCCGCTTTTACTGCATCACAGGGCATCGGTGCTTTTGCATTCCCCGAATGCAGGGAAAGCGAAAAGTCTACCTGCAAAAAAAAATTGAATAAAAAAATGTTGAAGTCATAAAACGAATATCATTCACTGCACGGAAGGAAAAAATTTTTGCATATTTCAAAAGCAGACCTGTTAATAGTATTATTCAGTTATTTATTTTAGGACAACGGAAGGAGATTCTACAGTAACCCTATTCCCTGAAGAGGTATGTCAATTTTACCATTTTACCACATTTATACTTCGTACTATTTCTTTATATATATATATATATATATATATATATATATATATATATATATATATATATATATATATATATATGTGTGTGTGTGTGTGTATATATATATATATATTATATATATATATATATATATATATATATATAATATATATACATATATATATATATATATATATATATATATATATATATATAATTGTTATGGTAAAGTGATATCCAAAGACTAAGTATGTACTTGGTGAACAAACTGTTGACAACCCAACAGCTCACCTTTGGAAAAGTGTAATGGTCCAGAATGTGTGCTGTGGCTGAGTGGTGCAGGACTTGGCTTAACTTTGCTAGATTGATGCATTGCAACACACCATTCCACCCAGCTGTAAATCAATGCCAGGATTTGCTGGAGTTAAAAATTCCTGATAAACTGGTATGTAAAAGTGAATGTATGCATGTACTATGTGGGTTTGTATGTTTGTTCATATGTTTGTGCACTATAGAAATCCAAACAGCTCAACCGATCTAGACAAAATTATTTCATTTGGCTGTAGAAGAGTAATTTTAGACAAGAAACATTGCCCACGATAAATCACCTCTTCTTCTGATCTAGTTCCCCATGAAACAAAAAGCGTCTGTCGGAGTTCATTTCCCTACAAAATTTTCGAGAGTTGCTCATACCGTGTGAACAATTACCCTCCTTTTTTCAAGGGAAACTTCGAAGAACTAAAAAGGTCCCATCTACTAAAGGGGCAGGTTTAGGTGATACTAATCAATCAGGCGCCATCTGTGCTATAGGTCTACACGCCCTTCAAAAGTGCCTGTAAGAATTCCCATAAGCCCACCTCCAAAGTCGAAAGGAAACAGACAAAGGAGGTGCTTAAGGCTTAGCAACACACCTCGAATCATGGCACCAGAAAAAAAATACGAGGTATAAGGGTAGGAAAAGCAGTGAGGGACAGGGAGGACAGACAGTGGCAGAAAGAGTTCGAGATTGTGCAAATCGGTGTACTAGAGTGTAAAGAGTTGCTATGAATCATTAAAAGAGCTTAGATTTAAAACACTCTCATTGTAGATAAGTGATTATGTATGCTTCCGCTTGTTAGCTGGATTGACGAATGCAATGTCTTCTTATGAACCCTCATTGCCTTGTTGAAGACTTCTATCAAAGGCTATGAGATGTCCCCCAAAGAAAAAAGTTCCTTTGCCTTTGTGGATGCATATGGTGTACATTAGAGGATTCTTAACCCATTCTGCCAGACACTACTGTGGCCCAACTCCAGATGTTTTGGTTTATCTTTGTTTAAAGAAGCAGGTCCACCAAAAGGGAGCCTAAGTGGCCCAAGGGACTTACCAATCCATTAAGGTCTTGCCTGGGCATGTATTGGCACTGATCAGGTGACCAAGCTGCACAAATCCTCTCATCTTACCCTCAGTACTATTCCAAGGAAAGGACAATGTCAACTTCATGAAACAGGATAAAATGGAACGAAGTGTCAGGAGATATAGGATTTCTGTATATGCTTACACATGTGTGTGTTTCTATGTATGTCTGCAAAATGTAAAACCTGAATGAAATACCTAGCCTCCATTTCGCTTGGTTTCTGCTCCCTATATTATATGTTTAATTCCCTTTTATATATTCTGTATCATTTACATCCTCCCCAGCTTTAATTTCCTCAAGGCCTCTGAATTTTTTTCTTTTATTTTTTTGGAAGTGCCCTCGACCTCAGCTGACAATTTAAATGTTCTAAAATACTTTTCAGCATTGAGGAAAGGTCACATGTCTGTCATTACAATTTTTCTTCTTTCTCCAACGCTAGACATTAATGCCTCTAGTTATATTTTCCGCTTTCACTGCAGAGGAAGTGAAATCCTACTAGCAAATAGACTTTCTTTAATTGATGAAAAATCACCATTCACATTTTTCCAGAGGCATGTGAAGTTTGTGGCATTTATATTCCATAATTTTCTACCTTGCGTATTCGTTTATGTTAGGAAAATTTAGGAAATGTTTCAACAAATGTTTTCCTAGAGAATTCCAGTAATTGGACTTAATTTATTTTTAATGTTTTAGTTTTCATTTTTATGCAAAACCTAAATTGATGTCTTTACAACCAAATCTCTTTTACTTACGATTTTACTAAAAGGTCCGGCATATTAAGTTGCTTCAATCACTTAGCATCAAAGACAAAGTTACATTGAAGTGAAGACACGGAAAACAGTTATGCTTTAAGGACAGTTCCACAATCACATACTCACTCCAGTGGCTCTCGAGCCTCTTGGTGACCCATGGTTGCTTGCACTAGACTTCTTCACGTTCCTCTGAGTGCTGAATCTCTCAAGTTATTCTCGGGATCCTCCACTCTCAATTCTGCCCTCTTCCATTCTAGCCACATGCCCTACTCAAATTATCCTCTTGCGATCTTATATAGCCAGTTATTAGTGGTTGTCTGGTTAAATCTATTATTTCTCTGTTTTGTCTTCTCCAAACACCATTTATATCAAAAAAGGGACCTGTTACTCTATGTGAAATGCAGTTTTAAAAAACCAGTGATCTATTCTTGACGATTAGTCAGTGTCCACATTTCGCAACCATAGAGCACCACTGACCTGATAATGGTGTGGTAAATTCTTAATGTGGTAGACTTTGTGATGTTCTTTCTCTTTAAAAGATGATGTAGACTGAGAACCTCTCTCTTCATCTCAATCCTGGATGTAACATACTTCCTAAATATTTAAATTCCCTCTCATCCTATCATCATTTTGATTTTATTTTCACTGATCACTTGTCCCATTCTGGCAGCAGTTTTTTTAATGGTTAATCCCCAAGAAAACCCCACCCTCAACTTCCATCCTTCATTGTTTTACCTAAAATTAGATAAAACGACAGTGGAGATAGAAGGCATCCCTGTCTCAAACCTGTTTCAATTTCAAAACATTCTATCTTTTTCCTTTCCACCTGGACACAGCTCTTACTATTCCTGTAGCGCGTACTTGTGCTAATTTATAAGATTTTCTGGTTTACCAAATTCCTTCATAACATTCCACACTGATGGTCTATAGATGCTGTCATATGCTTATTTAAAGTCTACAAAAAACCTGTTACATATCTCTTTTATACTGTCAGTGTTTTTCCATTATCTGTCTAATAATAAAAGTCTGGTCCATTGTTAATCTTCCTTTTCTGAATCTTCTTTTATATTCGTCCAATGCTCTCTCTATGTAAGGTTCTAGTAGCTTGTAGCAGGTTGGCAGAAGTGTAATCCCTCTTTAATTAGCAATCTGTCATTCTCCCTTTTCATATACCGAGATAATGTTGTCCGTTTCCCATGTTGCTGGCTTCTCTTCTGTTCTCCAGATCATTGTTACAAGCTCAAAGGTCGTTGAATGTAACATCTTACCACCATTCTTAAGGAGCTCTGCTGGTTTGTTTTCTAAACCAGGTGCCTTATTATTCTCCAGGCTATTGATTGCATTCTTCACATCTATCAGCATTGGTTCTTCTACTTTCAACTCTGGTACCTGTACGCCTCTCCTTTCCATAGGATTCACTGTGTCTTCTCTATATAACAGCTCACAGAAACTGTTCTTCCATATCTACAGTACTTTGTAAAGTAGTGCTTCCACTGGCATCTTTCACTGTTCCGATTCTTGCTTGGTATCCATTCTTTGTTTGTCTGATGGATGATTCCCCTATAGCCGTCCCTTATCCTACCATTTCTCATGTTTCTGTTCATGTTATCCAGTTCCTCATGTATTGCATCTCTCTTCCTTCTCCTGTTCATTTTGTTGCTGCCCTTCTTTTCTCCTGGAAGTGCTCTCTTAATGATCGATTATTCTTGGTCTGCAAGAATTCCATTTTTGTTCATTTCCTCATCCCCGCCCCCCCCTTCCTCATTCTTCTGCAGTCCTCATCAAACCAATGTTTGTTACATGTGTTCTCCATGTCTCTGACGGTTTCCTCAGCTGCTTCTTCAACAATTTGCTCTCTCCACATTTTTCCTGGAGTCCTATTCCTTCGTCTTCATTTAGCAGTTGTAAAACATCAAATCTGTTTCTCATTTCTATTTGGTATTCCATCCTACATGCCCCGTCTATCAGTGTCAAATTTTTCTCTCCTTTCATTCGTGCTGCTCCTTTTCATGTGCAACCTGATCTTGATTCTGGCAATCACTAAGTTATGGTTTGAGTCACAATCACCTCCTCTGGAACTATGTAAATTCATCAATGCACCTCCGAATTTGTGCTGCATAAGTAAGTGATCAATTTGATTTCTTGTAATTCCATCAGATGAATTCCAAGTGTTCTTGTGAATTTCTTTATGTGGAAATATTGTCACCTACAACCATCCTATTGGAGTTGGCAAATGAAGCAAGCCTTATTCCTTTCTCAATATTAATCCCATGGGCACTATGTCTTTCTAATCGCTGGTCCCAGTACATCAGAACGTCAGATATTTCAATATTTCACCTTAATAACTTTATTCACAACAAACCAACAAAAATGCACAAGGTACTGTTTACAAATATTTTTACAAGAATTACCTATAAATACAATTGTCTCCCCATGCTAGTCCATCCTGGAGTATTCAATGTTTAATTTTAATAAAGTAATCAGCAAATGCATTCCGTTATCAATATTATCGGATGAAATTCACTTATGAATAATATCTATGTAGGGCTTTCAGTTATTAAAGTATCTTATTAATTGTATCCAAAAACCACTTCCAACTGGGACTAGCGTGTATCATCCTATAACCGACAACCAATGGACTCAAATCACATGCTCTCAGTTGGTTCTGATCATCTGGAAATTTCCAGAGGTCTTTCTGCAAGTTTCCAGTAACATTAGCCCTTAGTAGTACCTTCTGCTGAATACCGCCATATAGCTACTAATACATTCTGCATGTCAACACCCAACAAAATAGACCAGGCTAAATGTCCTTTAAATACATATATATATAAAGATCATATATAATATATATACTAGATATATATATATATAATATATGATATATTTATATATTAATATATATATTATATATGTCAGATGAGAGGGGTTATAATTGATAATATATTTAATATGCCAATGTGATGTGCTGTGACTTTGCGCAGAACAGAGCCGAAGCAATGACCTGAGAAGGCTGATAAATCATTTCTGGGATGGAGTGATACGAGGATGTTTGTTCAGGCGGGTCAATGGTCGTCAGTTCATGGGGTCTTGTTTAAGTGCCTTTGGAAACTGGCTGCAACCAGTTACATGGGGTGTTGACGAAGTGTGTGAGTTCGTATGTGTCCATGGGAGAAAGGCAGAATGCTGGGATAGCTCTGCGAAAGTTTATTTACTTCTGTGTGTGATATTCTGGGCTGGAGAGGGGTAAGTGTTACCTTACTTTAGCCAAAGGGATGGCTTGTTTGATATCTTGTAAGATGCTCCATTTTATTGACTTTGCCTTTACAATTGTGTGTGCTTACGAGTATGTTCTCGTGTCTTTATAACAGGCGATTCTGGCAAGGGGACCAAGAGTCCTAGGGGGCCGAGGGTCCCGTTTGGAGAAGAGATAATTGGTGTGACTAATTACTGATTAAGACATTTACATACTGGGGGTTTAACTGAGTCAGTTAGTCTGTGAGACTTGAATTATTATCTTTCCATTGTTAAATAAATATTATATTTTTTATATCTGACTCTCATTTGATGACCTGTTAGGATGGAGAGAGAGAGAGAGAGAAAGTAGGCTATGCCGGTGATCGCTTAGAGAGAGAGAGAGAAAGAGAGAGAGATTGAGTGTGTTATCAGTTTGCCTTAACGCTTCGGGTTTCACGCATACCAAGTATCAAATACCCTTCGCTGGTAAATGGTATCAGACATGGGTAACAGATTTTGGTGGCAAGCGGTGTAAGAGGCTTTTATATATTTTATAAGTAGTGGGTATGCCTCCGAAGAGTTTTTGGGATTGTGGAAAATTGTTAAATTGTTATATTTCAGTTGCTAAGTGAGAGATAATGAGAAGTATCTGTCCGTTAACTGTAATGCGGAGCAATGATAATTGAACTGTCATCAATTTTGCCCAGGGCGAGATGCCTCGAGACTCGAGAGAGCTGGGAACAGTCAGTTAGAACTAAGACGTTTGTGAGTGCATTCCCATGCGTGTGTATGTTAGCATGTCTTGCGCAAATTCCGAGTTTTTGTTTTTTCATTATGAAGGGGTAAGTGTTAAAGAGCCTTTTTTTAGTCTTGGGAGGGTTTTTCTTTTGAATGATTTTGTGTAATGGGATTGGTTTGGGATACCACATTTTTTTCCCCATAGTAGCAGAAAGTGACGTGTTTTCCTTTATTGGCGCATGTTTAGAAGAGACGCATTCATCTTTGTTTAACATATACGTGTGTATGAACTGTTTTCATACATGCAAATCTGTGCTTGAATTGCATTTTTTGCTTGGAGACAGAGAGTGCCCAGTCGTTTTTAAGGGCTCAGCATATTCTCTGCAAGGTGAAGGCGAGTAGTGGTCTGCCTCGGGGGTATTGCAAGGGAGGGTACTAGTGGTTTGCCTCGGGGGGTATCTCTTGTCCGGGGGATGTTTCAACGCCCGGTGGAGGGCGAAACTTTTTTTTTTTTTCAGTGGGGGTGAACTCCTTCTTTTTTTTCTTTCTTTGTCGGGGTGTTGGGAGATGAATTTGCCCTTGACAATGAATTTCCAATGCCAAGGACATCAGCTGATAACAATTAGTTGATGATGTGAGATGCCCGTAGGGTCTTTTTTTTAGAAAGAGATTTTCTTTCTCTTGAATGAAGAGAAAAGGAAATGAAATGCATTGGATGTGTGTAAGTTTTCCTTATGCTTTGGGAATGCACAAATATAATGGGGACACAGAGATTATTATTGTTTTTATTGTGTTAGAGAGATTACTTTGAAATGGTGCTGAGTGATGGTGAATGTGATGAGTGGTGTTGTATCTGTTGTTGTATTTGATGATACGGGTGAGTGGTGTTGATTGGTGTTGGTTGGTATCGTGGGGTGTGGCAATGGTGGTGAATACTGTGGAAATGGCAATATTAATGCTTTTACTGGTGACACTGGAGATATTTTTTATGGGAGATATTTTACAATTAATATTTTTTTTTTACGGGAGACATATTTTACGAGAGATTTAATATATTTCATGGGAGATTATTTTATAATTATTACAGATAATTATATTATGGAGAATTATTATAATAAATTATGGGAGAAGTTTTGTGGTTAATTATTTGTTGAGTTTTTATAACTTTAGAGAACATGTCAGGCATTCATGGGTGATGAATCTGGCTGAATCTTGATGAATCTGGCTGAATTTTGGTGAATTGTGCTGAATTTTGCCGAAATGTGCTGAATTTTGCTGAACTTTTGGTGAATTTTGGGCTGAATTTTTGGTGAATGGGCAAGCATTAACATTAGTAATGTTTTTTATAATAATACTAGTGATTTTGATGATAGCAATTTTGGTGATACTGCTGATAATGATACTTCTGATACTGATGATTTTTTTTATATACTAATACATGGGTGCTGTAATGCTATCAAGGGTGGTGGTGTTTTTTTTTAATTTGGGAGGAACTAACAACACATTTTTTTTCTTTTTTTATGAGTTCAGCAGATAATTGCTTGACATATGTATACGTGAGTCATGGGGATAGTTAACAGAGCTGTTGATTTTACTTTTCTCCTTTTTAGAAGATAGCCATCGCTGACACAAGTTTTTTTATCATGGGTGAATTTGAGTTTATTTTTTCTCTCCAGTTTGTGTGAATATTTTTTAATATCTCAGTTCGTGACTTAGAGTTCTTGTTCGGGAATGTGAACGTGTTTGTGTTTTCAGCTGTCTGATGCTGCAGAGAGATTTATTGGAGAATTTTTGCATTTTTTTCGAATGCATACGTAATGGCACTACATTTTTTTTTCCTGGATATTTATGTTCCAGAAATTGTGAGTTTCTTGCACATTACCTTTGTTGTATTTGTGACAATGTTGCCAGAGATAGGAAACTTGGCTAAGTTTCTAGAGAAGAGTTCTGTGGTTCTTTCCTTTTGGTTTCGTGACTATTTGGAGGCGAGTGGCATTACTGCATTGTGGTCCTATGGAGATGTTTTGCATTTTTTATGTTCACAAGTGTGTTATTTTTGGAGGCATATAATTGCTGCATTACGAGTTTATCATTGTTTTTTTATCCCAAATAGGTGATAGTTTTTTATATAATTGGGCAGTGTCATGTGAGAGTTACATCTTTAAGACAAATTTTTTAGCACATTAGTCATATCCTGGAGTTAATTTAGTGAAATGTGCTTACTTCGTGTCAGTATAGAACCTTTTTCTTGAGAATCATGAGTTTCCGAACTTGCGAGTCTGACTAGACATTTTTTTGTGCTGCTGCTCGAGCACACGTGTCCGCAGGAGGATTTTTTTTATGAATCCGCTGTGATGAGTCAATATTGGGAAATGTTGACCATAGCATTTCATGAAAGTTCACGTGTAAGAGTTGCTTTCTGGCCGTGTTCGGTCGATGAAAAGTTGCGATGGGAAAATTCCGTAACTATACATGTGGCATTTATGGGGAAGAAATGGGGTTATGTATATCATACATGTATTATGTGCTTTGTGATGGGGAAGTTTACTTGTGATTATCTTTTTTTTACTTTTCTTCCTTTTCCTACGAGAGATGTAATTGGGGATTTAGCTTTAAACGGCATTTCTTTTTGGACGGGAGATGTAATATATCGGGGTTGTGATTTACATAAATGGGCGTTTGACATTAAGTCTCACTGTAATTAATTATATGAGCAGTAAGGGGTTTTGCTGTTAAACGGAGATTTTTACTGATTTTGTGAGTTGCTGTAATATCAGAGCTTGAGAGAACATTTTTTATTTTTGGGTCTGGGCTTGCTACGTGATTTTTTTTTCTTGGGCTCATTGTCTTTTTTCTTTTTTTTTACTTGTAGGAACATTCGAGTTTGAAATGTGAGTGCAGAAGTCCGTGTATTTGCGGTGAGTTTTGGATTGTGTGTGCTGATGTGTGAATTTGGAGAATTGAGTTAGAGAACTTGATGTTTTTTTCTTTGCGAGTTGTGATAGTGACTTA
>NC_061105.1:34417163-34517163 GCF_015104395.2 Macrobrachium nipponense
CAGATGATACTCAGTTTTACCTTTCAATTTCAACAACACAAGATACAATGAAGAAAATTGATGAGATAATGACTGAAATAAAAACATGGATGCAGAGGAAAAAGCTTAAATTAAATGGACGCTAAGAACTGAATGTATGGTTTTTTTTTCGGGCACAAAGGTGGCTTTGAAGAATTACCAGTTGTTTCAAAGCATAGGAATTGGTGACGCTGATGTTAGGATTGTGCCTGTTGTGAAAAATTTGGGTGTACTGATGGATTGTAATTTGTCAATGAGGGATCAAATAGTGAATACAGTGAAAGTGTGTAACTATCACCTGAGAAACATAGCATTTATTAGAAAATATCTAACAGAGGGCAGTACAAAAATTTTAGTGATGAGTCACGTAATATCAAGGCTTGATTATTGCAATTCTCTGTACTATAAATTACCCAATACACTACTAAGAAAGCTTCAAAATGTGCAAAACCGGGCGGCTAGACTGATAAAAGGCATTAAATTTCGGGAGAGAATAACTCCTGCACTGATCGATCTACATTGGTTACCTGTTAAGGCTAGAATTGAATTTAAGATTTGTTTGTTGACATACAGGGCACTTACAAGTGATAAGCCTAAATATCTTCGTGATTGCTTGGTCCCCTACTCTCAAGTTACTAGCGCTGCTGTAAGAGTTAGACATGCCGATGACCCATATAGACTATTCGAAATTAGTGTGAATCATGCAATAGGAGGAAGAACTTTTTGTTATGCTGCACCGAGACTCTTCAACGACCTTCCACTTGATGTCAAGAATAGCAAAAATGTGGCAGCTTTCAAGAAAAACCTGAAGACTTATCTCTTTGGAAAGTGCTATAACAGTGATCAGAAAACTATTGAGCCTGAATACAAATGCTAGCGAATACTGAAAAGATACAGAGCAAAATATAAACTGGAAAGAAATTATTTTCACACATCAAGGCCCGCCTGAACAGACTCTGTGTCTGATGGAGGGCGAGAAATAAACCCCTAAAAGTAAAAAGTAAAAAGTAAAGTACTACATCTTAGTGCGCTCACATTGTGGATTTATAGCAAGTGAAAATGATGATGCGGAAAGCGGGTCAGTAAGATAATTAATGATAAAAAAGCAAAAGATCTGAAACAAAGCTTCAAGAAAAAACATAAATCTCAGGGGCTTACTTATTTTGAAAATTTCTTTTGCAAACAATGAATTTTATCAAAGTGATTCGTGTTATTACAAACCAAAGCAAGAAACAGTTAAACAATGACGACGAGGTAGGTAAACAGTACTATAGTTACGTATGGTGCTAATTCATTGAAACAAACTCAACACTGGGAAGAGATTATGGGCTGCTCTAGGAGCAAGAGCCCGTGCTGGCATAAGGCCGGCTAAATCTAAAACAACTGGAAAGAGATGACAGGTTTTATTTTTTTATTAGCAGTTGATTAGACTGAGGAATTATTTATACATGTAAGATTTCTTGAAAAGTATTGCTTCTTTTATTAACCAAGATAATCTGGTACATTGTTTGTTTGTATGGTGCTTTTACGTTGCATGGAACCAGTGGTTATTCAGCAACGGGACCAACGGCTTTACGTGACTTCCGAACCACGTCGAGAGTGAACTTCTACCACCAGAAATACACATCTCTCACTCCTCAATGGAAAGGCCGAGAATCGAACCCGCGACCACCGAGGTGGGACGCTAATACCATACCAACCACGCCGCTGAGGTGCTATCTGGTACATTGCAAGAGTAGTGGAAGTTCAGATTTCCTTTTTTTTCAAGTTTCCGAAAGGAATTATTTGTTTATTCTATAATATGCTGGAAGTCTCACATAATCTCGACCACTGGTAAGAAATCAAGACTGTCTCGGATATATCTGATGCGCTGGGCAAGGGCAAATGAATGGTCCCCTTGACCTTCAAGATACAAGAAATTTTACATTTATGCCGGAAACGTTTTTGGGAAAGGAAATAAAAGCTCAACAGGTCGCAAAAAGTGTAAGTCGTCATGGATGAGGACACCTCGAATCTGGAAGTTGTCGTGAAATCAATTTTTAAAAACGCGGTATAATTCATGAAAGGGAGGTATTTTTCCTGAACATATATATGTACAGGATGAAATATCGTAATATATTTGTTGCGAAGTTTCTTCTGCGACTTTTTAGGGATGGGTTCTCTGGCCTGATGTTAGGGGCCGATAGGTTTACCAACAACGAAAGTCACCAGTCCGTACACAAGGACGAAAAAAACCATGATGTTAATTTACAAATTTTATTAGAAAAATATACCTACTCTCATCACTACACTTATATTCAAAGATATACACAATTAAGGCAGCTCCGGCCACTATGTTATTTTATTCATATCTGTCAGTAGCAACTGAAATCACCCAACTGTACTTCCTAAGGAAAAATTTATCAGCTAAAAGACATCTCGAGTCCCTTAATTTGGAAAACTCCCATATGCAATTTATAACATTTTTGCAAACGTGTGATTACCCAGTTATACCATCTGAAGAAAAACTAACCAGTGTTTTGGCAAATATAGTGTTCATTTAAATATTGCAAGTTGGCAAATAGTGTTTATTGAACTATTGCAGGTTCACTGTAATATATTGCAATATGACTGCAATTTTTGTTATTAGTGACCCAAAATATGTACAGCTAGTTGTCGACTTACAACCTATGCAAGTTACGACTGATTGACTTTACGATCACCCACAGCTAAAACGACTGGGAAAGCGACGTGAGCAAGAAAGAGTTGTCCAGCTGAATGTACAACAGTATTTTCCCAGCTCCCGCCTCTCCAAACATGCAGCTCACTTTTCGAGTTACTAATGACTATTCTCATGCATCGGCGACAAGGATATAGTGGTACCTCGAGATACGAAATTAATCCGTTCCGAGGCGGCCTTCGTATCATGAGTTTTTCGTATCTTTAACCCCATTTTACATGTAAAATGCCTAATCCGTTCCAAGCCCTACAAAAACACCCCAGTAAATTATATTTCCAGGCTTACAACACATGTTCTAGGGTTACGACGCCGATCCAACGGAAGAAATATGACTCCAAAAAGGCAAAATACTGTACATACGTGAGTAATATTCAACTGCATGTATTGTTCAACCCCATTTTTACTGCATATATTAGGACTTTAGCATATGTCCCTTAGCGATAAGCCTAGCCTATGTTAGCAGTTGCTACTGTAGCCTAGTCTATGATTCTGACATCTAAACCTAAGAAGCTAAAAGCTTAGAATATGCCAACAAAATGTATAAATAATCAGTATGTACTCATTTCAAATAATTATTAATTAATCATTAACTATAATGCATACACAAACAAAACAAAAACCTTTCAACCGTTTGTTTACATTCAGCACTTACGAGTACTGAACGATCGCCAAGCAATCACTTTTCCTAGCACACAGTAAGCCATAAATTTTCATTATCTCTCTTCAACTAATGAAACCACCAAAAAGTATAATAACCATTCATTTCTATTCTTTATTCTATCTTTACCTAATGGAGATACCGAGTTACTGACAGCTATAATGAAACATATACGTAATATTAAAATGAAACTATACGTAATATTAAAACAGAAGAATTCTAGAAAATACGTATTTGTTGGCTTCGATGATTGCAGTCTGATTTATTTTGTATTTTATGATATCTAATTCACAATTTTTATTATTAAGTGTATTGCATGTACTCATTTCAAATAATTATTAAGTAACCATTAACTATAATAAACAATCAAACAAAACAAAACAAGCTTCCAAACTTCTGTTTACATTCAGCACTTGAGTACTGAACGATCGCCAAGCAATCACCTTTCCTAGCACAAAGTAAGCCATAAATTTTCATTATCTCTCTTCAACTACTGAAACTAACAAACAGTATAATAACCATTCATTTCTATTCTTTATTATATCTTTACTTAATGTTTTGTTTTCATTAAATGTACTGCATGAATAAGTTTTTCAATTTACAGCATCCTTTTACCAATAGAATACATAGAGCACAAGGGGTAGATGCTGACCAATAGGAGAGCAGGATCTTACAGGGTGACTAGGATCAGGACCCAATGGGAGAGCGGGAGGATGTTGGCGAGTTTACTCAGTTGGCGGTGCGCGAGTTTTATAATTGTTCTCAGTGGTCTGGGTGAATTTCGGGACTTTACAGCAACAACCTTTCGTAACTTGAACTATTTTCGTATGTAGAGCCAAAAAAATCTTCGTATTTGCTTTTGTATCTCAAGTTTTTCGTAAGCTGAGCCTTCCGTATGTCAAGGTACCACTTTAACTCCAGTAAACTTATGCCATCAAACACAACCGTAGATAATATTAAGAGAAAATAATTTTAATGAAAATTTCAGGTCTTGAAAGAACACATGTTACTGTTGTTTTCACGCCGATAAACATTAAGTAACATAACAGTAAAGTTTGTACTACGATAAAATGAGGTAAAAATAGTGAATGGAGTCAACGTAATATTTTTACACAATAAACATGCCCACAACGCAGTCTGTTAACGAATAAAATACTTTAGTTCACGAGATGTATTAAATTCATATTTCGACTTAAAAACATATCTATAATGACAAATTACCTTGTCTCATATAAGTAAAGTATCTAGATATTTTACGCTAACTAGAAGCAAGGCAATTCGCTCGGAATTGAGTTGAATATGGCAAAATAAATTCGTGTTTGCCATCAGCTGATTTCCAAACCAAAACATTGACCACTACAATTGTTAGTATTTTATGGTACAACAATAATAATATGAGAATACATACAATATTATTGGATACAGTAATGTTTAACTTTGTTCCTATATGGTATACAAACCGTCGGTCCTTTACAATAGGAATTACTTAAGGCGAAGCCTGGACTCGGCCACAGAAATTTTAACAGGGCAGTGCGATAGTTAACTACTGTCTGGTCGTTGGTTATGCCAAGACCAGGGTTGAGCGTTCAATTTGCTTTCAGGGGTTGTCAAGTGAGGATGTACCTCTGCGCTCTCTGCCCAACTGTCTCGGCTGAACTTCGCTGTTTCCTGGTGGGAAATTTCTTGTTTGTTCTTTTTTTATTCTTTGCTGTTTTTGTCGGTTTACCTGAGTATTATGGATTCTCAGCAGTTCCTCGATTTGCAGCCCCTGTTGCCGTCTACTCCTGTTAGGCGTTACTTGGGAGTAGACAGTAAGAGGTGTCATAGGATTCGCTCCTCGGTCGAAGTGGACCCCCATTTGGTTTGTGCTTCATGCCAAGGAGTGGATTGTGATGGAGTTCTTGCTTGTGTGGAGTGTTCCTCGTGGTCTGCTGCTCAGTGGGAGAAGTTTGCTGGCAGGAGGCGCTATGTAAGGAGACCTAAAGCCCTGGCGGGGAGCGTTTGGCCCCCTTCCACTCCTGTTAGGGATCCTTCTGACTCGTTCTTGCCCCAACTTGACCGACCCACGTTCGCTTTTATCCCTACGAGGGAAGCTTCTCTCTCCCTTTGCCTTTCCGATGAGTTGGGGGGAAAGGGGAGGGGGGAGCTTTTGCAGCGACCTCGAGGGATGCTCCTAAGGGATCTCTTCTTGCCCCGAAGGTCCTCCTTCAGATCAGGGATCGACCTCACCCTTTAACCCAACTGTTCCCCCTGCAGGTATTATGCCCGGGTTAGACCAGGCCTGGGTCTCCCTGGGCCTCCCTGGGCCTCTCGGGGTCCCCCTCGTTGCCTGCGCTGGTCGCTCATCTGATCCATACCCCGACTAGCGCTCCCACCCACTCTCTCTCTACCATTTCCCAGCCCGGCTACTTGGCTCCCCGCACCTGGTCTGGTCCCTCCACCCGACGAACGTCTCAGCTTCCACGAGCGGCAGGCATCAACTGCCTTCCTTTGCTCCCTTTACAATGCTGCCCCCTGTGTTCCTGCCGTCCCTGGTGTCGCCAGAGGTTAGGGCTTTGCTGTCCCTGCCGAGGATGGGACCTGTCCACACAGAGTTTTCTCCAGACCGCTTCCTGACCCCCTCCATACCTGCCGAACCTGCTGTTGTTCCCAGACCAGCTGCTGTTCCTGCTCCTGAGCCCCACACCTGACCTGCCCCCAGCAAGACCACGGCCCCGGTACAAGTGCCCTCTGCCGCTGATGTTCCTTGTAGTGCCCTTGTTCCGTTCCTGGAGAAGGTTTCGAAGAAGAAGTCGAGGAGGAAGAGATTGAGAAAATTGTCGTGGTCTTCCTCTTCGGAGTCGTCTTCGTCTTCATCTTCGTCCGCCTCCTCTTCCCCTTCTCCTCCAAAGGTCGCTCTACCTAAGAAGGAGAAAGTTGTCTCCTTCCCCTAAGAAGTCTCGTGCCGAAACTCTAAGGGTCTGCTCTCCTCCTCTGGGAGGAAAGCAGTTGGCTCTCTCATTGGCTCTCCTTCTCCTTCGGGAAAGGGAACCGAGGCTCTGCCTTCTGAGGCCAGAGCCTCGGCGGCTGCTGGAAAACGAACCATGGTTCGCAATCAAATTCCAAGTTCTGATGGCGCTGCCGGAGGAACCGGAGCCGTATCAGGGTCTTGTTCATAAGTAAGTCCGAGTCTGCTGCCTTCCAAAGGGGGCAGCACATCCACCACTGGTGGCACGAAACGAGAGAAGGGAGCAACTGGGGAGACAAAGAAGAGGTCCCCTGTTTAGTCCTTTTCATCAGGGGCTTCGGCCCCAAACAGCAGTGGGACGTGTTGTGAGCGGGATGCACGTTCTCGGCAGGTGGGGGACCGGGTCTCTGCAAGCGGCAGCACTGTTCGCAAGAAGACCGCAGCTCCCACCAGCACTGCTGCCAGTCCTGCTACCAGCGCTGCTACCAGCACTGCTGTAGAGTGAAGAGAACAGTCGCATTCTCCTCGGGAGTCTACATCGTCGGTACGATCCTAGACACATGCCCTTGTCACCACCGCGGGTTGGTACAGGGGCGTGGCTTACTCCACCTGGCAGTACCACTGCTAGGAGTGATGGCGTCAAAGCCGTCTCTCCCATTCCCTCTATTTCCTTGAGATACACCGGGAGGGGCAAAGTGAATGGTAGGAACCCCATAGAGTTTTCTCCATGGGATTCGGCGACGGTGGCCTACATTCCAGGAGTCCTAGGACCCCAATGATCGAACACCAAAGTCGTTGAGTATGGATCTAAGGGGTTTGGCTTGGTTCCTCCTGGCGGAGGAGCAGATCAGGAAGACCTGAAAGGACTTGGGCCTTTACCAAAGGACTCGGACACCCCCGAGATGCAGAGGACGTTCGCAGAGATCGTTGCACTGATCTGTCAGCACAACAATCTCGGGGAAGCAGCCACGACATCTTCTTCGGGAGATTGTCCCTCCCATCTCAAACCCTTTTGGGGTCCCAAGAAGGAACCCAAGGCTTCAACGGGACTCCCTTAATTATCTTTGGCTGATGGAGTGCTGGGTCAAGTGAACGATCTTGTCTCCGGACAGGAGAATTCCCTTCAATCCAACCGTTCAGACCAGCTGCTCCCCCCTCTCGTACCTTGCCAGAGGCACTTCTACACACTGACAGACAGGCCTCTACCGACCAAGTAGGTTGACCCGGACCTGGCTCACCTCAGTCCGGGTCTCACTGCAACACTTGACTGCAGAGAACGTCTCTCTCTCGCATCAGGAGGCAGCGACGTTGGAAACCACCACCATGGCGGCTTTCCAAGCAGACGCCGCCCTCTCCCGAGTATCCAGGTCTCTCAGCTCCAAGTTGGTCTTGGCCTAACGTAACAGACCGTTGCTGGGTTCTGCTTCTCTCTTTAATAGAGAGCAAGTAGATGCTGTGGTGGACAAGTGTCGGGATGAGGATAAGGACCAGTTTGTCCACCAGGCAGTAGCGAAAGCCTCTGCGCCTTCACGTCCTGCTGTGGCCAGACCTGTGAGTCAGGCTAGCACTTCCTCGGCTCCCAAGAAGGCTTCTGCTTTGAAGGGAGCCGGGGGGACATCCCAGCCTTCTGCTTCTGCCTCCAAGTTCGAGACTTCCCGTCCTTTTCAGAACAATTTCCAGTTAGGACAAGGAAGAAAGGGTAAGAAGTCCAAAGGGAAACACTAGGGCCAGCATTCCCCTCCAGCTCCCGCCACTGGTGGGGGGTTGCCTATCGAGCCACTGGGCAACTTTGCAGCGATACGGAGTGAAGACCTGGGTAGTGGAAGTCCTGTGGGAGGGCTATTTACCCCCCTTAGAGTCTCCGCCACCCCTCACCAACCATCCGGTCTGGCTTTGATCCTACTTAGTGGGATCAGAGAGACATCAAACATTGCTGCAGGAAGTGCAAGCAATGTTGCAGAAGGGTGCTATAGATATCATGTCAGACGGGTCTCTGGGCTTTTACAGCCGAATCTCTCTCATAGAGAAGTCTTTGGGGGAATGGAGACCGGTCGTAGACCTCTCTCCCCTGAACTGATTCGTTCACCAGACTCGGTTCAAGATGGAAACAACGTGCTCAGTGCTGGCCTCCATCAGGGAGAACAACGTCATGCTTATGGTAGATCTGAAGAATGCGTATTTCCAAATACCCATCCACAGGTCTTCCTGCAACTACCTCTGCTTCGTCCTGGGGGAAGCGATCTACCAGTTCAAGGCTCTATGCTTCAGATTGTCGACCGCTCCCCAGGTGTTCATGAGAGTGTTCACCTTGGTTTCGGCTTGGGCACGTTTGAACGGGATAAGTCTTTTGAGGTATCTCGACGATTGGCTGGTCCTGGCGAGCTCTCGCTCACAGTTGCTACAGGACAGGGATCGACTCCTCGAGTTTTGTCAGAATCTCAGGATCCTGATAAACCTGGAGAAGTCAGATCTCGAACCCAAGCAGAGGACGTTGTATCTGGGCATGCTGATAGATACGGTAGCAGCAAGAGCTTCCCCTCGGACTCTCGTATCAGCAAGTTCAGAGAGGTAGTGCAACGGTTCCTGTCAAGACAGGAACAACCTGCCCAGCTTTGGCAAGTCGTGATCAGTCACCTGTCGTCCTTAGAGAAGCTAGTCCCTCACGGTCAGCTACACCTGCGGTCTCTTCAGTGGAGACTGGCACAAGATCCTCAGTCTCTCCTCGTTCCTCTTTCACAGTAGGTAAGGGAGGATCTGGATTGGTGGACGGACGACAGGAACCTCACGGTAGGAGTGGATCTGACCACTCCCCCTCCGGACATGCTCCTGTTCTCGGATGCATCGAACGATGGGTAGGGCACACACCTGGAGGTGTTGCTGACTGCAGGTGTGTGTGGAACGATTGTGACAAGCACCTTCACATCAACATTCATGTACTCAAGGCAGCATTCCTGGCTCTCCAAGAGTTTCGGGAATGAGCGATGGCACACTCGGTGGTGTTGATGAGCGACAACACCACGGTAGTGCATATATCAACAAGCAAGGGTGACTTGTCTCCCTCGAGCTCCACAGGTTGACAGTGCAGGTGCACGAGTGGGCCTTGGCTCACACAGTGGAGCTGTCAGCCAGATACATTCCAGGCAAGAGGAATGCCCCCAGAATCAGGTAGTGGGAACAGAGTGGTCCCTACACCAGGATGTAGCGGAAAGGCTCTTCAGCCTGTGGGGGCATCCAATCATAGACTTGTTCACCAACCAGTACGACAGGAAGGTGGAGATCTTCTGTTCGGTTGTACCGGACCCATGGGCAGCTGTGGAAGACACATTCCAACATCCATGGGACAACCTGGAAGCGTACACCTTTCCCCCATTCCACCTCATCCGCGCCGTGCTCAACAGGGTGCAGATCATGCAGAATCTGAGGATGATTCTGGTGGCACCCAAATGGCCTCGGGCCATTTGGTATCCCAACCTCCTGGCTCTTCTTGCTGAGCGAGAGGCTTTTCGCGACGAGCAGCGACAGAGATGGCTAGATACCTCAGGAAGTCTACGGCTGTTTACCAGGGGAAATGGGCCATCTTCTGTGGTTGTGTCGTAGAAGGGGTATCTCTCCGATCAGAGCCACTATTCCGCGGACTTCCTAGTCTACCTTCGTCGAGAGAAGCTCCTCCCCGTTTCAGCGGTAAAAGGCTATAGGGCTGCCTTGGCCTTGGTCCTCAAGCTGAAGAGGGAAGATATCTCTTCTTGTTTTGAGATTTCTCTCCTTGTGAGGAGCTTCGAGAGGTCTTGCCCACCCAGGAACCTCAGGCCCCCTGTGTGGGATGTGACTCTCGTGTTGCAGAGCCTGACTTGTGCCCCATACAAGCCACTCCGAGAGTCATCAGACAGGGATCTGACCCTCAAGACCGTCTTTTTGCTGACCCTGGCATCAGCCAAGAGTAGGTGAATTTCACGGCCTTTCCTTTGATGTTAAACACACGAGAGGGTGGGGATCGGTAACACTAGAATTTGTCCCGGAATTCATAGCGAAGACTCAGAATCCTGCGGTCCCTGATGCCCAATTCGTGTCCTTCTCCATCCCCTCCCTCAATGACTTTGTTGATAATGATCCAGACGAGATGCTACTCTGCCCAGTTAGAGCGCTACCTGAGGAGGACTCGACATCTTCGGCCTGAGTGTCAACAACTTTTCATTAGCACTGGAGGCTTTATGAGACGATCAACAAAGCATACTCTGCTGCAGGCGACGTCACCAGTGCCCTTTGTCCGAGAGCTCACGAGGTCAGGGGTATTGCCCCTACCCTTGCATTCCAGAAGAACCTGTCAGTTCAAAAGGTTTAGAGGTTGGCGCAAGTCTGGGCGTGCCAAACTACCTTCACCTCTCATTACCTTTGGGATGTTGCCCACAAGTCCTTGGACACCTTCTCCTTGGGACCAGTGGTGGCTGCTCAACAAGTTGTGTAGCTTACCCAGGTCCTCTAACAGGACAGGTTAGCATCTAGTCTCGTTGTACGGTATAATAGGATACGATTGCAGAGTGACTGGCTCTGCTTCATTCCTTTCATCCTACTCTTTCCCTTTGGGCAGAGAGTACGCAGACAGTTACATGCTGGACGGAGCACAGATGCAGGTAAGACACTCCTTGGAGTATCCTTTCTATTCCTTTATTAGTAATAGAAGCACATTCCTCACCATTTCCCAGGCAAGGTAGGAAATGGGGGGTCCCAGACAAGACAAAGCCATTGCCTTATATTTGCCTTATTGTCACCAACCTATGGTTCTTCACTTTCCCCTAAACGCAAATTACGCTTCGCTCCTTAAGGAGACTGTCTCTGATCTCGCGGTTCCCTAACCCCGATCAGAAGTCAGTGGCGGGTCCCTCTCCCTCAATCTAAAGACCGGGGGAGGAGCCCAGGTAGGCTGAACTCCAGTCGGTTCAGAAGCTCACTCAGATTCCTCCCACCAATCAGTGAATCTTCCTATTGTAAAGGACCAACGGTTTGTATACCGCGTAGGAACAAATCACAATTTTTGAAAGTAAATTGTATTTTTCCTAACTATACAAACCTAGGTCCTTTACACATACTGCCCACCTCATGCCACCCCTCCATCTGTTACCTGGGCCGAAAGCAAATTGAACACTCAACCCCAGTCTTGGCATAACCAACGACCAGACGGTAGTTAACTACTACAATGCCTTGTTAAAAGTTCAGCAGCCGTCCAGGCTTCGCCTTAAGTAATTCCTATTGTAAAGATGCATTTTCATTGTGTTTTTATTTCATAAATATCCGTAGCTGTCACCAGCCTGACATCGCTCAATTAGGTATGCCAATGTTGGTCTGAATCCCGTTTTATGTCCAATTTTTATTTTCTACTGATATATCATAGCCAGAATGCATTGAACCTCCAAAATTGGCTTATATTAAATAATTACTACATTATATCATATATAGTATAATGTAGGCTAGGCTACTGTATTCGTATAAATACATTACGTATAGGTACCATGATATCATTGTATAAACGAGGCGAACTTGGTAAATGTTATTTAATTTCTATTTCTCCTTGTACTGAATTGTCATAAGCCAATGTGCATTGAATCTGGAGAATTAGCTGAAATTTATAATTACTACACCAAATACTATGCATCAAGTATGCTGTGTAGTATAGGCTAGGCTAGTATAAGATTCTTATGGTAAATTAACGTGGGCCAACTTACGTCCAAATCGATTTACAACCAGTTGGTCATAACCAATTGCAGTCGCAACTCGACAACTACCTGTACACAATAACCATATACTTCTCATCTTAAAGAAGTGTGTATGTTGTGGTTTTTTACTGTGTATGTTGTGGTTTTTTAATATGCATGGTCCAGTAGCTTTTCTTTCCCTCCATTGACATGCTTAAAATATTTTTCCTGCATCACTTTTTACCCTAAACCTTCCCTCCAGTTGGAGGTAGGCTTATAGTTTACATCACTGTGTTAAGCCTGTCATTTTTGCTTATCAGACCGGTGGTGTAGGAGGGTTATAGATTCCTTTTCCCTTTAACTTTAGCATTTTGATATTGTATGAAACAAAAATAGAAAAAAATTAAGGTCCTAAATTAAAACAATAACAGAATATTCTATCTTTATTTTTGGCAAGGTATCAGGTTCAAAGAAGAATAATGTTACAAAATTTACAAATGGGTACACACAGGTCTATTTACACTGTACACACACACACACTCATATCTGTTGTATTCTATTCAGTATTATGCGTTATGATATCCTCCAAAGATGAGACAATGTGGCGACCAAAATTGCTCAGTGATACAGAACAAAATATCACTAGATCCACCATTTTTAATGATAAATCCACTTACCGGGAACTATATCGAGTATTGAATACTGGAAAGACTAAAGCTTGAAATGTACAGACAGTACTTTTAGAGTGCGTATCACATAGAAAAGGTAAAGTGCTAATTAACATTTGATGTACAGATTATTTTCACACCATAAAACAAAGGAATTCAGTCGAGACAAAGATTAGATAGCTCACAGTTTGCTGATGAAAGAGAAAAACTTTACTCCTAGTTCAAACATTTGAAACCTACAATATCCCTATAATGAATGAAATGAGGAATGAGTCTACCGCTACTGTTGAAAATTCTACATGAATATGAAAATGAGTTGATTCAACACATGAATAACCTGTCGGTTAGAATACTGTAGTAAGTTTAGAAAAAATACAAGCATTATTCTACAAGAAAGTAAAAAAGGGGAAAAGAGAGAGCATATTCAAACAATGCAAACACAACTTATTAAAAAATACACTCGTATGAGATTCACATATACATGTACAGTACTGTATATAACATCACAGAAATGCTTAGCATTAAATCTTAGTCATAGAAAAGGACCAGGTTGTTTCTCGTATTATCACTGATCCAACAGCAATAAGACATTAAATGTTTCTATGTGCTTTTTTTTTTTACTGGCAGAACTAGACATAACTTTGGTGCAAAACGTCACACAGTATAAAGAATGTTTATTTAAATCCTGTGTGCATCTACAAAATAAAACAAATACTGTAACTGTAATCATCATGAATTAATGTTCAATACATTTTTTGAATGTTGGTACACACTGTCCACTGAAAAATACTGGTACCTAGAACAGTAATCGCTGAACTTTATTTCTCATCAAGAATCTACAGTAACTATGGTAAGAAAAGAACATTAAATTCTTTAATTATGCTATACAGTACTCATTTAATTCATTATATAGCAAGACTGCCTAGCAGAGTGAATTTATGCCTGTTCCTTTTTTATTTTATCTTACTCAAGATGTACAGTTAATCACGTAGCAGTCATGCACATTTGAATCTGTATTATATTATTGGTCTGAAAGGCTAAAAATTCTTAATATTCCATTTAACACTACCCTACATCTAGTAGATCTAGTGGTTACCTCACATGTCCAATTTTATTTTGTCCTGAACATTTCATCTTTTTTTATAAGCAATAGTACCTATTCTGCTTGGACTGATTAATTGCAGCTTTAGAAATTTGTCATAGATAGTTTAAAAGATCAAGGTGAACTTTTCAGAAAAACAGTACAACTGCAAAGTTATATCTCAACAGGGCAGTGCTTTAGTTTTTAGGAATATCAAAGGTTGATTGGTCTATTTATGGCTTCCACAAATTCCTGATCATTAAAATAGTGTCACCTAAATTGGCAGTCTAAAAGGAAGCTGAAAGCCACAAACTTTTAGGACTTATATATTTGAAGTAGGTACACATGAAGTGTTTGCAGTGCCTCATAAAAAAATGCTTAATCATTTTGCAGTTGCCATGTAGCAATCCAAAGAAAATGCATTTCTGCTCTTTAGTGCTTTAGGAGACAGTGTATGTGGTTTGTTGAATAGTGTACAAACAGTAGTCATTTTTAGCTCTAAATTTCTGGAAAAACTGATGTGGGTTGGTTTAAGGATTTTTCAATTTTTGTCACTTTTAGTGTGTAGTCTTTGCTATTTGCTCTTTTATCTGGAACATTTGATGGGGAATATGAGAATTTGCATAAAAATATAAGTTCACAGTATTTAGTTTATTAGGTACTTGTTTTTTCTTTTTAGCTCCCAGTTATCATGTTCAACTGAATGGATGAGAAATATAATTATTGTACTGAATTTTATGAGAAAAGGGTTCAAAGATAACTTCATTTATATATAGACTTGAAGACTAAATTCCTATATAAATCACAAGTCAATTTCTCATTTATTTATGAATCCATCAACATTCTCATTAACTTTTTCACTTCATATTTTACCTTTGAAAAGGAGTTACATACTCTACAATCACTGTCTTGCACGTTTATTTTGAATTTCCGTCCAGTTTGAATCTCCTCTAAATAACAAAGTTAGCATTTCCTGTTAAATGAATTTCATTTCCAGAGGAACTTTTGACTGGAAAAAAGTTATTTCCTGTGTACTTCCAATTAATTTCTTTAATTATTAGAATAGCTGTGCTTTGAGGGAAGTACCAGTGATAAGCATAGCCATACTTTCCCAGTTTCTTGGTACGTATTAAATCTTTAGTAACAAATATGTATTCTTTAGATATTCTATAAATGAATACAGTACTTTGTCGTCTAGGCCTGTTTTATTAAATTAAGGCAGTAGTATATATGCATTTTAATAATGTAATTGCTACCTTAGTTTCCTTGAAACATTTGATGAATGTCAAGTCTCATGGATTCAGCCCGCCCCCCCTTTTTTTATTAGTGTATAATAACCTTATATGCGTAAAGGTTCCCCAGAATGAAAGAATCAGTTCTTACAAACTGTCATGCTAAGAGCTTCAGTAATAATAATAATTTAATTGCCACTGCTTATTAAACCTTAATCATCTTTTTAACATGCTTTCTGCTTTTCTTGAAAAATAATTGGGATGTTGAGATGCAACTCAAAATTTATCATTTCAGTTGTGAACATTTTCAAATATTTGCAGGGCAAGAAATTTAACTATATGCTCTCCGTATAACAATGTAATAAAACAAGATTTTGTCTACAATGTAACAATTACCAAATCTGTTTAATATGGCTGGAGGGTAATAAATTGCCCTCCGGCGTTTCATCACACAGCCGTCGTGTATGTCGAATGAGTAAGCGGGTGGAGAGGAATGGGATCCTCCTCCTCTTCCTCCTCAACTTCTAGGCTGACATCCTCAGCTGAAGCTAAATTAAGCGACACTGTAAATGGCCGCTGTCCTTCAAAGAAAGAGCGCAGTGGCGTAGGTAATCTTTGAGCCATACGTGTTGGAGTAAGTTCTAATGTACTGGACCTGGGAGAAAAAATGCAGTACCATATAGTATTGAAAATGTTAAAACTTACACTGATCCATGATATATATAACACCTGACCATTAGATTAAGCATTTCAAAATACTCACTAAAATTGTGATGACCATTAGGTTAAACATTTTTGAAATGTATATACAAGTAAATGTGCAAAATACCAAACCATATCATATTAGGCAGAAATTTCTAACCAACATTTTCTTTATCTACCCTTTCAAAATGTTTGTTTAAATAGTAAATACACTAGTATATAGTTCAGAAAACAATTTTCCCATTTTGGAACGGCTCCAAAGGAAATAAAAGTTTCTCCTAATTAGCAGTAACTATCCTCTGTTATCAGTCTCTCAAAGTTGTTTTATTGCACTAAAAACTAAAAGGATACTGTAACACTAGCAGCTACACAGACCTGATTTTGCATAAACTAAGTTCTTTAATAAATTGTGCCATTGATAAAATAAAATGCTGCACAGTTTTTCTATACTACCTTAGAACTGGTTCTCAATGATAAAATTTGGCAGACTTTAGGGGTTATGTGAACTGCAAGGTAAGCAATTTTATATTGGAAAATAATAATCTGGTGATATCTCATGTGAAAAAGGCTATAAGTTTATAGAATGGAGTACTGTACAATGAATTGCATTTTCCTCATGTTTTTTTTTACATCAAACTTGGATACCTGATACCTGCACCAATAAAATTCAACTTTATATGAAAAGACAGTTACCATTTAGTCAAGTGCTAACAAACAAAGCTTTGTGGATGATGACAATGTAGTAACCTGAAAAGACATAGTGTGAAAGTTGTATGAAAAAAACCAGTAAGCCTCAGACTATACTCTTGTTTGTACCTCACCCTCACATTAATGACAGGAAAAATGACCGACCGCGCCACCACCAATGACCCCTACACCATTAGTGAAAATCTTGCAGCCGCCTCCATATGACTACCGCCCTTCATGCTCCACCACCCAGAAGCATGGTCTTTCAGGGCAGAAACTATTTTCTGCATAAAGATGGATCACCTTGGTGAGTCTGAAAGCAGATGCCATTATCAAAATTCTTGCTGGAGGACATCTTCGAACAGATAGCAGGATGGTTCCAAGAACTAGAGGCCCACGTCACCTATGACATCTTGAATGCCCAGTTGGAGTCATCCTGCAACATGCCACCCACCCACAGAGAGCAGTTCCTCAATCATGTAGGGGCCCTGATAGGAGACAAGTGGCTGTTGCATGTGTACAAACAACTGCAACGACTCATCACCCTGCCCCACCAGGGGCAGTCAACCCGATTTTTCTATGGACTTTATGAGGGAGGTACTCCTGACTTGACTACTCTGCCAGACAGTAGTAGCCATGCCCATAGAACAATTCCTGGTCTGACTGACGAGGTACACAGCACACAGCAACAGACCCCTCAGCCAGCATCAGCAGCACATTGCACCGAACAGACATCTGACACTGAAGAAGACAACGATGAAGATGAGACAGCCGGCCCCCACTTACAAAAGGGGATTTTCCTGACAAGACATCAGAGATAAGCTCCCATAGAAGAAACATGAGCCTTCAAAAGTGACATGCTTCTTTCACTGGAGGTTTGGGAGAAAGGCCAGAAAGTGCACCAAAGGCTGCCTATTCTACAAAAGCATGTGTGACCCACCCATACTAATGTCTTTCTTCCAGGTCCAAGAGAAGGACTGAAATATGTTTTCTCAAAAGGTGAATGGTCTGACAAAGAGTTCCTAGTGGACACCAGAGCTTGCAGATCTTTCATCTCGACCAGTCCAGGCGACAACCCCTACACCATCAGTGAAAATCTTGCTGCCGCCTCCTTACAACTACCGCCTTTCACCTTTCACACTCCACCACCCAGAAGCATGGTTTTTCAGGGCGGAAATAATTTTCTGCATGAACATGGATCACCTCGGTGAGTCTGAAAGTAGATGCCGTCCTTAAATTCCTGCCTGAGGACACCTTCGAGCAGATAGCAGGATGGTTCCAAGAACTAGAGGCCTTTGTCACATATGGCATCCTGAAGGACCAGTTGAAGTCAGTTGAAGTCATCCTGCAGCATTCCGCCACCCACCCAGAGAGTGAAGAAGTGCCTCAATCACATAGGGGCCCCAATAGGAGATGAGGCTGTCGCACGTGCACAAACAAATGCAACGATTCATCACCCTGCTGGCCAAGGTACACACAGCACGTAAGAGCAGCAGACCCTCACAACCAGCATCAGCAGCACATTGCACCGAACAGACATCTGACACTGAAGGAGACAGGGGAAGGTCTTTTACAAAAAAGACCTTCCCCTGACAAGTGAAAATCTTGCAGCTGCGTTACATACGACTACTGACCTTTATACTCCACCAACAAGATACATGGTTTTTCAGGGCAGAAACAATTTTCTCCATGAACGTGGATCACCTTGGTGAGTCTGAAATCAGATGCCATCCTTAAATTCCTGCCAGAGAACATCCTCAAACAGATAGCAGGATGGTTCCAAAAACTAGAGGCACCTGTCACATATGACATCCTTAAGGACCAGTTGAAGTTATCATGCAGCAGGCCACCCACCCAGAGAGTGAAGGAGTTCCTCAATCATGTAAGGGCTCTGATAGGAGACAAGCAGCTGTTGCTTGTGTACAAACAACTGCAATGACTCAATAACTGCCCGCCAGGAGCAGCCAAGCTGATTCTTCCATGGACATTGTGAGGAAGGTACTCCTGACTAAACTAACCCGCCACACAGTAGTAGCTATGCCCATAGAATGATTCCTGGTCGCGATTGAAGAGGTACTCACTACACATACAGCAGCAGACCCTTCACAGCCAGCATCAGCAGCACATTGCATTGAACAGACATCTGACACTGAAGAAGACAGCGATGCAGACGAGCCAGCTGCCCCCATTTACAAAAGGTGCTTCCCCTGACAAGACATCAGTGATAAGCTCCCGTAGAAGAAACAAGAGACTCCAGAGGTTACTTGCTTCTATCATTGGAGGTTTGGGAGCATGGAGAGAAAGTGCACCAAAGATGCTTATTCTAAAAATGCATGCGCAACCCACCCATACCAACGTCAACAGTGAGCAGGCAGGTTGCCTTGTAAGAGAAAACTTGCTTGTTCACTGCTGTCTTTCTTCCAGGTACAAGAGATGACTGAAATATGTTCCTTAAAAGTTGAAAGGACCGATGTGGCGTTCATAGTGGACACCGGAGCTTGCAGATCTTTCATCTCAGCCAGACCAGGCAACCAGTATCGACAGCCAGCAGAGCACCACTGACAATTTACAGAAGGCGGGAGATGAAAGGGATTTTGACGTAGGAAAAATCTATTTCTGGGCGAGGAAGCCGTGTCGCCCAGTGAAATGTGTCCTCTTTAGCACTATTTCTAGTAAAATATTGCTATGATACCAGAGAACTGCTAAATTGGACATGTCAGAAGTCTCTGACTCGCTCACCTAAATAAAAGGTGTCGGTATAGAACTGGGGCGAGTGTTAAACACTACCACAGCAACCCCTCCAATTAGCCTTTTCCTCATCAAAAGACCCTGAAAACGGGGAGCCGACCTATAGGTCACACCCAGCTACCCTGTTGAAGGGGACTGCGGCGTCATACTTATCGATAGCAAAGAAGCTTGGTGCACAGCAAGGGGGGGAAAAAAGGAAAAAAGGGGGGGATTTCACTGGGCGGCACGGCTTCCTCGCCCAGAAATAGATTTTTCCTACGTCAAAATCCCTTTTCTGGGCTCAGCCGTGTCGCTCCGTGAAATTGTACCAGAGAAACACCAAGCTATACTATCCTGAAAGGAAAAATCATATTAATGAAATCAAAGGAAATAATAAAATAGTTTAGAATTGGAAAAAATACAATTTATTTACAAAATATACTATATAGCCAAAACATGTGGCAACATTTGCAACAAGTCACATACATAATAAAATAATTACAGATAATTTGTATGTACGTAAAACTATACACGATTATACACTTATTCTAGTAGCTAAGGCATTTGCTGAGGTAGGTAAAATGTTAATGAAACCAATAAAAAGAACAGATAGCTATAAACAAGCGTGCAACGCTGGGAGGCTATCGATAAGAATGACGCCGCAGTCCCCTTCAACAGGGTAGCTGGGTGTGACCTATAGGTCGGCTCCCCGTTTTCAGGGTCTTTTGATGAGGAAAAGGCTAATTGGAGGGGTTGCTGTGGTAGTGTTTAACACTCGCCCCAGTTCTATACCGACACCTTTTATTTAGGTGAGCGAGTCAGAGACTTCTGACATGTCCAATTTAGCAGTTCTCTGGTATCATAGCAATATTTTACTAGAAATAGTGCTAAAGAGGACACATTTCACGGAGCGACACGGCTGAGCCCAGAAAAGTTATTTTCAATGGGAAAGACTACAACTGGTCTTTCATTGCAGCAGACATGACAATGGCATTGTTAGGGGCGGCTTTCCTAACAGCTCACCACCTAGGCACCTACTAGCAGACGTCGCAGTAAAGCAACACCGAATTCATCTTCCCCAATAGCCAAGCAGATGTAGAACAACAAAAAGAAAAGAATACGTCCCATTGCACCTGACGTCCCACCAACAGAAATTAGAGAACTGTTATGAGAATACGAGGATGTATTCAAGGACAATCTAACAAAGCCAGCAAAGCATGCAATCCAGCACCACACTGAAAGAGAAGGTCTCCCAATCCATTCAAGATTCAAATGGCTGGCTCTAGAGAGCTTGCCTACACAAAAATGTTATTTAAAGACATGGAACAAGCTGGAATATGTCAGAAAGCAACCACCAGCCCATGGACATCACCATTACACATGGTACCAAAATCAGACTAAACATGCCACCCCTGCAGAAATCACCAACAGTTGAATGTGAAAACAAATCCAGACAGATACCCACTGTAGGTGCCCCTTTGGGGTGATGGTTGCTGTCTTTTTGATGTCTTCTTTTGCTACCAGCACTTGAAAATACCCATTTAGCAGATTGACTTTTGTGAATATTTTTGCTCCACTCATTTGGTTTGTTGGACTACAGCTGCTTTGGCCTCCATAACTCGGGGGCAACATTCCAAAGGTTAATGGGCAAAATATTTGGGGACCTCACATAGTGTAATATATGTCATTGATAACTGATTAATCTTCAGCCCAAACTGCAAACAACACCTCAAACATGTGAGAACAGTGTTACAAAGACTGAAAGAAAACTGCCTAATAGTGCATAAAGATGAATGTGAATGTGCAAAGCAAATGGTAGGTTCCGAGACACATTGTTAGCCCAGATGGCATCAAACCCCTGCTGGAAAATTTAAACCAATAACATATTCCCCCAAATATCAATGCAAGAATTTTCTGGTTTAATAAATTACTATCACAGGTTCATTCCAAACAGCACAAAATTAGTAAGTCCTATAGTACATCAGCTTCTCAAAGGAAAAAAAAATCCAATTAAATTGAGCAGAACAATAAGATGATGCATTTAAATTAGCAAAGGAAGCAATAACCTCTGCAACAACATTATTTCTTTTTACCCCACAGATCCCTCACACTAACAACTGACGCAAGCAGGACACTGATGGTTGCCATCATTCGTTAGCGTTCTATAGCAGAAAGCTAACAATAGCAGAGCAGAAGTACTCAATGTTCGGCAGGGAGCTCCTTCCAGTCTACAAAGCAGTTCACTGTTCCGCCACATGCTTGAAGAACAATAATTTGTGGTGCAGACAGACCACCAGCCACTTGTGCACTCCTTCACAGTCAGCAGACACATGATCAATGCGACAACAATGGCACCTATCAGCGAAAATTGAGCACTCCTGCACCAATAAGTACCAGAAAGGCTCATCGAACACCAGGGCAGACACCCTGTCATGAAACTGTGTCAACACCAGCCAGCTTTGGATATCCTATTCCGAGATTACAGTGACTGCGGCAGATAAACCCTGCCCACTAATTGAGTGACCTGTTGATGTTGATCAACAACCAACACCTGAGAGACGAGCACTGGATGCCCATGCCCATACTTGCCAGAGGGCTAAGAAGGAAAGGTTTTAATCTCATCTGCAACCTATCCCACTCATCAGCTCGATCAACCGCATGAGCAGCAGCAGAGCAGTACATCTGGTGGGGCCTGAGGAAAGACATGGGCAAGAGATTGCATCCCGTGCCAGAGTGTATGCCGTGCCAGACTCCAAGGAGAGAAAGAGAGAGAGAGAGAGAGAGAGTGAGTTTTCAGAACAACAACCTACAACCCTGAAGCCAGGTTACACAGATCATTGAAAGCCTCTCTCATGCCATATGCCAAGGAAGAAGTTTAAGAAAAGCACTGCCATGGGTCATGCTAGGACTCGGAACAACATCGCATGAAATATTCAATGCACCTTCAGCAGAAGTCCTTCACACCCAAGCATTGGCATTTCCAGCAGATGTTTTTCTAGAAAATATAAAACAACGACGACAGCTGACACTAGAAATGCAATAGAAAAATTATTACCAGCCAAGACAATCTACCAAACAAACACAAAAGTGTACATCCCCTGAAGATCTGCAGAATGTAAAATATACATTCTTTCAGGTCAATGCCCGAGCACCCCCTCTTCCCAGCCCACTTGTAATAAATACATTATTTGAAACAAATAATTACATATCTGTAAATAGAATCCATGACCTGAGGGGTCATTGGTGAATTAGGAGCGTCCTACGTGACTATCACAAATCTAGATCACGCTGTGCAATGCCTGCAGTAGCCTGGTTTACGTTTCTTTGGAAACATCATCATTCCTTAAAATTGTTAACTACTCACAACACCTTCCATGGGAAGCGGTTGACCTGTTAACCTGCGCCGGAAACTTGTAACTTCCGAGCCGGCGGACTACTTATGTCTTTTTATGTGAATCGCTGAGATAGCTAGTGTTTCGCTATCAACACGATGCTTTGAGAATTTAGTTAATTTCAAGTTATCAAACGGAACGGTCTCCTGACCGAACTATCTCTCTTATGATGGAGTTGAGAAATAAAGTTGTTTTACAGTTATCAACTTCTCCGTTTGAATCATCTCCCTTATTCTAAGAAGAATCACTTTACTAAGATACAACGTAGGAGAGAAGGAAAGAAGAACCAGTAATGCTTACGAACTACAGTCGTAAGAAAAGACAAACAGTCTTTCGCCAAAGCGGAAGAACTTACACACTCAGAATACTCCAAAGCCTACCAAATGATGGGTGATAGGAGGATGATGTGGTTTCAATTGACAGATTGAAGCTAGCATACATACTGAACACCAGCCCAAAAACATGAGCCTTTCATTAAGGCCATTGTCCTGTAGCGCCTGGATTTCACGTAAATATCCCTTCTCCAATCTGTCATGATTACTCTGCAGTTCAAATGAGCTACTGACCTTTGCGAAAGTTGTTTGAATAAATTCAGTAAGCCTCAGACTGCACTCTTGTTTGTACCTCACCTCACATTTGTGACACTGGAAAGATGACCAACCACCCAACCACTCTGAAGCATGGTTTTTCAGGATGGAAACTATTCTCTGCACGAAGATGATCACCTTGGCAATGCGAAAAGCAAAATGGCTCCAAGAACTAAAGACCCCCCTTCACCTACGACATCCTGCAGAACCAGCTGAAGTCATCCTTCAGCATGCCACCCACCCAGAGAGCAAATAAGTTCTTCAATCACATAGGGGCCCTTATAGGACACACATACAAACAACTGTAGCGACTCATCATCCAGCCCACCAGAGGCAGCCAACACAAGTCTTCCTTGGAGCTTGTGAGGGAGGTACTCCTGTCTAAATTACCCTGCCAGACAGTGGCAGCCATGCCTATAGAAGAATTCTTGGTCATGGTTGCGAGGTGCACACGCCACATAGAGCAGCACCCCTCACACCCAGTATCGGCAGCACATTGCCCCAAACAGAAGTCGGACAACAAAGATGCTAACAATGCAGATGAGCCAGCCAGCCTCATTTACAAAAGGCGCTTCCCTATACAAGCCATCCAAGTCTTTCACTGGAGGTTCAGGAGGAAGTGTGACAAAGGCTGCCTATTCTCAAAAGACATGCAGTAGGGTCGCACATGCAACCCACCCATACTAATGTCAGCGGTGAGCAGACAGGTTGCCTTGTAAGAGAAATCACTCCTGCTCACTACTGCCTTTCTTCCAGGTACAAGAGGACTAAAATATGCTTCTTCTTAAAACAACTCAACCTTTGCCCCTCCACTGACAATTTATGGAAGGCGGGAGATGCAAGTTCCCATCTACAGGAAAGACTACAACTGGTCTTTTATAACAGCAGACGTAACAATGGCGTTGTGTTGTTAGGAGTGAATTTCCTAACAGCACACAACTTACTATTCGACGTCTCAGCAAAGCAACTGGTTACCAAAGCAACACAATTCATCTCCCCAAAAGCCAAGCAGACGTACAACAACAAAAGCAGCAGGCCAACAAGAAGAAAAGAATGTCCCATTGCAGTTATGTCCCACCAACAGAAATGGGAGAATTGTTATATGAATACGAGGATGTATTCAAGGATACCTCAAGTACGCACAACTTAACAAAACCAGCAAAGAATTATGGCTAATAAATAAATCAAGCTTCACTGCATTAAAACCCCCGTTTCTGACATTTAAATTGACTTGTGGTGCATGGCAAGAATGTAAATTGTACAGTTTGGCATGGAATAGATTAGAATACAAAATTTAGGCCAAAGATGAACAGAGATACAGTAATAGGAATGAAAGGGTGTCAGCTAGGGCTGAAGGAACACTGCAAAGAACCTCAAGTAATGCCTACAGTGCACCTCATGTGGTGCACTGACGACTACTCCCTACAGGGTGTAGTGTTAGGAAGCCCAACTCTTCTTTCAAACTTGAGTTTTGTTTTGGCTGTAATGCTATCCCATGAATTTTACAGAAACATTCAATTAAGAATATGCAAATATGTAACTTATATAATCACAAAAGTTATATGATATATACAAAATAAATTAAATACCTGTTATATTCATGAGCATTTGTGCGTTGCTCCATCCTATCTAAGGTTGCTGTCATTTCTAGTGTTGCAGTGCGTGATCGTCCAGATGAGAATCTTGTGCCTCTTCGATCTGCTGTGCCAGCACGAGAGGGATTGTTGTATGGGCCATCATACAGAGAAGGGTCATCATAAAATGACCTGTCATGCGACATTGATGATGACCTAGAGTCGGACATTGGTGTGCCATCTTCAGCAAGTGGTACAGAAGTGAAGGCAGCCACAACGTGAGGCGAATCTTCTATTGTTCGAATTACCTGCAATATTTTATTAATTTATTAATGTCAAACACTACTAAATTATAAAGCTAAAAAAAGTACAGATCTGAAAACTTTTTCCAAAATGTCAACAATAAATCCAGTTAAATATGATGGATCAATTTCATCTGTAATTCCTAGGAGTAGTATGCTCTTTCTGTATGATCTTGCAAGAAAAATTAAGAAAAGCAAGCAAAGGTGCAACATGTTCAAAGCTGACCAGATTACCTTAGTTGGGAACAATATTTGGTTGTGAAACAACTGGAATGAAAAAATTTAGCATTTAAGCAATGTTAATTTTGTGGAAAAAAATCCTCTGAATTATTCACCCATCATTAAAGAGTACCTCTTACTAGTGAACCAAGAACAAACACCACGATCATCCTTTTATACACCCATTGAAAGTTATTCTGATAGTTACACTTTTTATTAGTGTACCCATATCATCTAGTGCAAAGAGGGATGCTGAATACTATCTAAAGGACAGACTGGGGTACCTTCATTCTGCATATGTGCTTATGTATTAAGATGACAAATGGTGAGACTATATGATGGAAATTGGCTCTCACTGCATTTACCACTGGCAGGAGTCTTAAAAAGATAGTATGAGATCAATAAGAGCCTGAAATGTCACCCTGCTCTACCTTGGGTAACAGTACATGAAAACGTACAACAAACTAAGTAGATTACAATGATACAAGGAATATTAGTCACAACAAAATCATCATCACATCCTTTAGGTAAATTAATGCTTACATAAGTCCCATCAAGTTACACTTATTTAAAATTGAACAGTATTATTATATGTTCTGTAATAACAACCTAAATTTTACTATAACATTTTTATTCAAATTTTATTGGAAAAAGTAAGCTGTGAAAGGAAACTGCAAAGAGGAGAAAATGAAAACTTTCAAGTTGTGGAAGGGGATAAAGTCATCCAAGGTGCTATAAATGTGTAGATATACACTCGCCTTCAACAACATAATTGGTCATAACAGACATGTTGGTTTCCTATGCGCAGAAAATTTATAAGAGGACTATAAAAGAAAAAACTACAATGGATTGCCATAGTGATAAATGAGTTACATGCAATGTCTCTACCATCATAATGTGCTTGTATTGCAACACAAAATGGTGTGTAGAATCGTCCATTTGGAATAATTCTTTCAACGAATAGTGATAAAAGGTCATACTTAATTAAGTATCTCTATTTCGAACTACAACAATTTTATAAAGAGTGGCAGCTGCACCCAAATATGTTAAACATCAATGAATAAACTTTAAAATAAAAAAAATAAAAAGTTTTCATTATTAATGTAATTTTGTATAATCTTATTATGCTACCAAGACAAAAACTGGAGTTTAAGCTGAAAATTATTACCATGGTGTAGTGGAATAATGTAAATTTCTCTTTATTGGATGGTGAAGAAAAAAAAAATTAAACTATGTCAGCAATAACTTGAAAATGCAAGTTCTCACTCAATGGTTTAACCCTTTCATTGGTAGATATCTTGTCTTCCATTATATGAAGAACTAGTATAGGCTGACACTGAACTCAAAATTGTGATCAGTTATCAATAAGAAAAACCATCTTCTAGACTGCCTAGACACACACACAAACTTTGGCAATTCTCTCCTGTACACAAACTTGTGACACACCAACCTTCAGCAACTACTGTGTAAGCCTCAGGATTTGCAATAAATGACAAAATTAAGCATTCCTCATACAATCAAATCCAAATTTTACTTACCTGAAGGGTAAGAGGTGTATCTAAGGGAATAGTTTCAGAAGCTTCTCTGTTGTGAATGATCACCGAGATATGAGCAGGATGTGGGATGGGAGGTGGAATAAGTAACTTTTCTGGAACATGACTTCCACATACTGGAAGAAATAAATTTCAATTAAACATTTACCCTCAAAATGGTTATCTCACTTGAACTAGTGACTTATTTAAAAAAATATAAAAGTACATACCCTATTTGCCAGATTTGATTTTTTTTTTCTTTCAAAAACAAGGTCAAGAAAAATATCTCTGTGCCTTATAAGGTACAGGTTAGTATTAAATTTAGCCTGTGAAACTACAAGACACCGCACTGCTAGTAAGCTAAATTCCTAACACCTTCCCAACATAACTAACTACAGATTTCTTAGAAGTTTTTAGTAACTACAGATACCAGCAACTATTATCTTAGGTAGTATGTATACCAGTAATCTTTTATTTAAATGAAACATGATGAAAAAGGTAACAAATCCCACAATGAGACAGTTTGTTGGGTTTTTTTCTTCTCTCCTGCCACTCCATCACCCTCCAACATAATCTGAAGCCATGTTCGTCATCTCACCAAAGCGTACAGACCAACTACTACATAGTGCTTATAGTTTATTTCATCTGTATTAATGTTGTAAAATATATTTACTAAACATAAAATTACAATATCAATTGTAAAATGAAAAGAGATTATCTTGCAAATGGCTACCATGTTGAGGTCCACCTGTTTTAATGGTATACATTTAGATGGAGCACTGAACACTTATTTGTGACATTTCTTTCTTTCTCCACCACAGCTGTGACCCACATTGGTCAATTAACATCTGGGAATCTGCATAGGTCAACAGAGGCATACTGAAACTTAGCATCTATATCAGCCCTCCTCTGCCAGTTCAAGAATTGAACACTGGTCATTAAATTTGAGATGAGTGCACTTATCACTGTTCCACAAAAGAAAGTTAGCTGATGGTCCAACTTGGCACAATCAAGATGATTCAACAGCAAGTAATTTTACTATTAAAGTCTATGCCCAATACCAAACATAACATGACAGATTAATAAAGTATAAGGAGGAAGACTGATAGAAATTAGAGAATAAACTAAGCCATAAGTTCGAATATGTAATAATTAATGATAAAAACATATTTATGGTCCTACTCCTAAAAACTGACATTTTTCCTAATGGATAATCAACTAATTCTCTATAAAACTTCGAATGCAAATATGATCTAACAAGAAGATAGTTTTACTATGATTGCCAAGAGACAAGTATGTTAAATTCAAGTAGCCATACTAGCTTTGGAGGGTGCAATGATCAATTATTATGCACTGTCCTATACAACTAACAATACTTCTGTCAAATATCTTTAATAAGCTTAAAATTGCAGTTCTGTAATATACATTGTATGAATAAGAGAGAAAGAGGAAGCTAATTCTAAGCTAGTCCGTTGACTGCACAAGCTCAAGTACTAATGGTACATAATTATCAATAATTTTTTGTATACTACTGTATTCCATATAAAGAACATTGTAGTAAAATATCTTGTGACAGATTTAAATTTACAATACACGAATCAGAGATTGTTAATGTTAATAGTACGGTACATGTTGACTTAGCTAGGCATGGGTAAGTCGTGCATTTACGTAAGACTGCTGGATACACGTACTACTGTATAGTATAGGTTTTACTCCCTACCAATTCACAGTAATAACTGATCATCACATGGTTCAAAATAACCTATAGTGGGGAGGGGGATGGTGATCAGTGTATGTGAGTTACTGTGGGGTATTTTTATTTTTTTCTGAATTCATATCCATAATTAAGGAATGCATAGTATTACTACATATTTTTTATGCTGGCAAATATGGTCACTGTTATTGAAAAATAGTCAGTAATCTCAAAATCTCAGACTATTTTTTCTTATAAATGATAAAACAGAGAGCAGGAACAATCAGTTACAGAAGAGACAGTATGCCCACAGCTGTGGAGGCTCTAAAGACCATGGAGAAAGGGTAGATGTAGATTTACACCAGATGAGAATGCAAGACTAAGTACATAAGACAGAAGCAGGAGAGAAATCATCATATAATTAGCTCCATGAATGTAAAATTTGACAAAATGCTGCTGATGATGAATGCTGCCAGATGTACTCTTTACATCATAAATTATGAAGATTACATATATACATTCAAAGCTTCATATTACAAGTCACTGTCACCATTCAAATATGAATAGTGCAGTATACAAATATGAATAGTGCAGCATTATCTATATGACTATATCAATATGTATATAAAAAATTTCAAAAACAATAATTCATCACCTGAATAACCTTTTGAATCAAACCAAGTAGGGAGTGGGGAGGGGGGGGGATTTAAAACATTGGTAAAATTCAAGTCATTGATAAAATTGTAAAATCATAGATAAAAGGGGATTTAAATTAACTACTAAGGACTAAAACAATTTCTGGTTAGCTACAGAGCTTTTTTTTTATTTCATCATAGTCAGTACATATACTTACTCTGAGCTTAGCAACAACTCTATTTTCTTCATACCCCTGATTTAAAAAAAAAAAAAAAAAAAAAAAAAAAAAAAACTGAGTATAAAGAGGAACTCAAAGGTTTTAGAACTTTTCATTTAGATGCATTTAAAATGGATTTTTACATTTAACGAACAGAACCAATGTTTCATTTAATCTTTAAATTAATGGTATTTTTGGTAAAATTGTTTAGTAATATTGATTGATATAATCTAGTTGCTTATAGGTTTCAGCTACATTTTTAACCTTTTTCCAGACTTTGTTAGTTGACATAAATCTTGGAAATACCTAATCAAATCTAACTTTCAGCATAGGTTTAATAGTGTTATTGATGACAATTTGAAACCAGCAAGTAAATAAAAGTATTACATGTTCATTTCCCAGCCATCACCAATCTCTTTCCAGTTCCTAAATACACCATCTTCTTAGGAGATACAATAGCATATTGATATCAATGAATATTGGCCAATTACCAAGTGCATTATCTTCTGTTTACCTCAATACACATGCAACTGTTACATAGAGTTGGTTCTATCCAATCCACTTAATTCATAAGCTCATTCACTGAAGATTTTATCTAAATAGGATGTTAAGAACTAAGGAGGTTTAGGAATGGTTTAATGTCTCACCCATTCTTTTACCAGGGTTAAGTCTTAGAGACAATCTGGCTGCAAGGCTGGTTTTCCCAGTGCGATGAGTTGGGACACCATGTCTTACGAGTGGTGTGAATGACGCTAAATCTAAGTAAGGAGCATGAACCTGAAAATATAAAAAATGCAGGTAAAATGCATTCCGATAACAGCAATGCAAATGAGATAGATAAAACAGGTGCACAGGAAAATGCTAAACATAAAACAAACAATGAACTCCAATAAGAATCTTTTTACCAATTACTTATATGTGCAAGACAATCTCAACTGTCAAAAATTTAATCTTGATCAATATTATGTGATATGAAAAAACTTCCTTTTCTAAGATTCGTTTTTGCTTTTCCCTTATAAAATACAACTACAAAATTTTTTGGTACAGGTAAGTATCTAAAACAAAAAATTAACTTTACTTTCAACTTAATGTAAATTGTACAGCAGCCCATACAGTACTTTCAACTTTATATAAATTGTACAGCAGCCCACTCACCTGAATATTTCCTCGAGGAGTGTGGACTGTAAGTTTTTCATCCAAGTCAGGTCTGTCTGGCAAGCACCTGATCATTTCTGTGTATCGTGATAAGCTCACACCATGAACCTTCAAATGATAAAATTTGTTATTCATCATTGAATACTTTCATTTTCCTCAAAATACCTAATGCATATTCTGCAGGAAGTCCAAACTAATCATAGACTAATAGTTTACTACAGGGTCACCTCCATACTCTCACTATGCTGACAGGGGAGATCTGCTCTTGAATGAGAGATGATAATTAGAGTGAGCCAAAGACAAATGGGCTGAACAGCCAAATGAGATGAGACCAAAGGAAATGAATGGAAAGTAAAGGCAGCAAGCAATGCAGCCGGGGTCCAATACAATACTGCAAAGAATTGCTTGTACTGACTAATGTGTGCTGTTCATGAGGTGGTGTCTCCAGAATGGAGGAGCCATTATGAATACCAGCAACAAAATATTTGTCTCCTTAATTTTGCGACTTGTGGGCTGAGTAATTTTGACATGTCTTCGAATAAGACATTCTCGTCGAACTTTAACATGTACTGTGTGAATAGCCTATGTATAATCAGTAACAAACATTAAGTTTTGGAAGAATCCCCAACACTGAAATTTTGACAAGCTTCAACATTTGCAATGAATCCAATTACTAAGTTTTTAAAAATGTGCAATTTAATTGGCAAAATATAATATATATAATTTATATATATATATATGTATGTATGTAACTAAAAAGAAATCTTCATGCCATCCCTGTGAGAGCTGATAATCAGTTAAGTGGTCTGGTAAAACTATTTCAATAAAAATAATATGCACTTTGAAAAAAATTATTTGTGTACCAACTGATCACGACTACTGTACAGCCTTAATGCAAGAGCATGAGATTTCACCAGTTAAAACACTGTGTCAATCTATGTCAAGCCAGTATATTTCATAGCTCTTGATTAACTTTCACAAAAAATATCCACTTACTAGTACTGTACCTTTAAAATTATTGAAGATATTAACCTTTAGTACAAGTACTAACTTCAACATTTTATAGGTAATTACTGTACGTATACAACTACTTACGTAGTATATTGAATGAAGTGTGTCAGCTTAATTGTAATTTTGCAAAGCACAAAAAATCAAAGGAGCACTTATACTCTCTTCAACCCAGGCCATCTTGTATAAATTTGCCCATAAATACACCCAGGGATTGCTGTTGTTTTCAGTTATTATCTTTCATGTTAGTATGTCAGCTGTAATTGTATTTTTGCAAACTAAAGTATACAAAGGAATATTAAAAAAAAATATGTATAACGCACTAAAAGGTACTGTATCTCCCCATCCCAGTACATCTTGTAAATATTTTACCATAAATATAATCTTCATACCACGAAGGTGAGTATGTCTCCCCTCCTAATCCTCGAGGGGTTGATACACTTCAGTACAGGCCACCCTTTTGCTAAACACATCATACATATTTGCTGTTACTGATGCCCTATTTTCAGCCTTTTATTTTTTTTTCAGTTTCCTTTGGTCTTTTCCTGCCTAGCTGGCCAGCTTCTTTAACTTTACCTTGCTCCAGTTTTCAATTATCTGTGAACAGCAAATCTTTCTGAAGAGTCCTACAAGTGACTAGAAATGTTACTTAATGTTAAATCTTAATATCACAAAATACACATTACAGGCAGTCCCCAGTTATCAGCGATCCGGTTATATGGGGATTGTCTAGCACCGAACTGCCCCAATTTCTGGTTATTGGCACTGATAGACATCTAATAGAGGCACTGATAATAGCCAATTTTTGGTTATCAGCAATTTATGCTTATCGTCAAGCCATTGGAACGAAACCACCACCAATAACCGGTGACTGCCAGTATAACCATGATAGCTTTGTCAGCAATGCATAAAACACAACGTACCTCCATTTGGAAGCTTGTGTCAGATTCTTCCATCGGTGTAAGGAAATCAGAACTAAAGATTTCAGTAAAAATTAGTGAAGCAAGGCCTGCATAGTCACCTGCAAAGAATTTGAAATATTTAATACTAGTTAGGAACAACTTATCAAATTTCAGCTTACAACTTTTTCATGTTTATTTGAAGCAACCTTATCCATTCAAGCTGAAATACCTTTTAATTTGCTATATACAGGAATACTCTTGTACAAAATATTATCATAATTTGTTTATCCAACACCCAAGACAAATATTATTGAACATAATATACTGATAGCCAGGATTTGGCTGTACAATATATAAATAATCATATCCATATTTTATGATTTTATTCTACTATAATTCATTAATATTATTAACTGGTAATTACATTTTATTCTACTATATAACATTGCTATTGTTATCTGGTCAAGTTATAATGATGAAAGCAGCATACTGAATGCTTTAGCAAAGGTATGGATGATTTTCCTGTATATGCCATAATTTCATTAATATTTCTTACCAAAGGCCAGCCCTTTGCTGTCCCACCATTCTTCAACTGTTGCAAACTTTGGTTCAACTGGGCCTGCAGCTCTTCTTGAAGAAGTGGCTCCTGTCTCAGTGATACCAACATTTTTTGGTGCAGAAGAACTAATCCGCCCTTGAATACGATCAAGCTGATGTATGATCTCTCTCAAGTCACCTTCAGATGATTCGCTGCTACTTCTACCAATGATACGACACAACACATGTGAAGGATAGAATTCTTCTATCATAATGGTGGCTTGCTTTAGTGTAATTTTCAAGTCCCTTGTGGTGAGCTTCACTTTTGACCTACAGAGAAAAATGGGTGACTTAAGTTTCTACCAAAAGAAAAAAAGCAGCCTATTCAGTACACATTCACACTGTCTTTGTAATACTTTACTGAAAATTTTGCAAATTACGACAGGTAAACTTTTACAGAAAAAAATCTGACTTTGAAGAGATCAACTTCAATTATGTGCATTTACAATGACAACAATACAAAACACTTGATGAAATCAAATGTTTATTAAACTCACTAATATACTATATGCATAAATAATTTTTGCCTTTCTTCATAACAATTGTTTTAAATTTCCTTACCTGACACTGATAGGAAGGCCAAGAGCAAGATCTCTGCGTCGCCTGTCAATTTTTTCCTGTAGTGTTAAGCTTAGATCCCTGACCTCCTTTTCCACTCTGTCGTAGTTACCACTTTTACCAATTATTCCACTGAAGGGTCCAAAACATCTTTGAACAAAATCACTGAAAGAAATGAAACAATATCAGTTTACTTCTTCAAACCTTGTGCTTTGAATTAAATATTAATGAGAAACACAGACAACAAAACTAATTTCCCTTTCTTTGGGAGAATGAGGAGCTCTTCATTCTACGTACAGTAAATATACTTTACAGTAATGCTATAACCTTATTTCATGCTTAGATTCAGTTTGTGCCTCTTCGACCTAAGTATACAGCAGTAGATGCAAGTGTTACTATAATATAACCATGGTTTATAAGGATTTATATACACTCCTAGATGTGAGCCACTTTCTGATGTGTTGCTATAACTTGCAGATTAGAGTTAGCAGAAGTCACTAGAGGAATTTATATTTTGGCAAAAGAGTATTCTTTAGTAAATATAGAAATGGTATATTTCTTTTTTTATAATATTTTTGACTGACAAGTGTTAATTAACTGGTTACCTATTTGAATACGTATTGCAATTAATAACTATTTTATTATCTGGATCTTGGGTTATTACTTATAATAAAAGCTACATTTATGGGAAGGTAAGAGTACTTTCCTCAGAAATGGAAAATAAATGACCAAACTCCTTTATCACTATAATGTTATCATTACTACTATCATTATTATTGAAAAACTAAACATCCTTATGGAAGAGTATATCCATGTAGTGATCAAACTGCAGAACATATACTCTACAAAATAGAAGTCTCATAAACGAAAATGGAAAAATAGACATGAAAATAAAAAAATTAACAATGATGAGAAACAATCAAGAATTTACTAGCAATACAAGTCAGAAAACTATGGTCTATGGTGCTCTGATACAGTATTACAGCTGCTCTTACACATGAGCATCAGTATCACTAATAGATAGTACTAAAAATTCCTTGCAGCATCACCTCAGCCCCACCAGTAACAGATGACTTTTCATCTGTTCTTTTGGTTTCTTCTCATTAAGCTATCAAGCTGCTTCAGCTTTACCGTACCCCAACATTCAGCATTATTTGTTAACAAATGAAGTACTACAAAGAATGACAGATTTCTAATATTGGTGCAGTAATGTGGATCCTCAACATGAGAATTCTGATGCTAATCAAAGAACATGTTCTTGGTCTTAGACTGTAGGCACTAAAGGCTATTGGAATAGAGCTCATGGAAGAAGGAAAGTAGGATATTTTCTGACAACTGTCTAAACCCCAATTACCATTAATGACAAAAGGAAACTATCCCATCAAACAGATTTTCTAGAAGATGAAATGCCAGTAAAAAATGCACTTCTATCAAGTTCATATCTGGTAATTCTGAAAATAATAAAATACAATCTCACGATACTCCTAACTAGGAATATTTTTACTTACGTGTAAACAATTAGAGGTTTATAAATTACAGCTTCAGTTTCACGTTGATAAACTGATAACTCATCTAATTCAAGTCGAGCTTCAAAGGCAGCTAATGCCTGTTCACAGCTTATCTGGAAACAGTATAGTTACAATATAAATTTCCATGAAAAAATAATTTGTTTTCTCTCTAGTCCAGTCACCAAATAAACTTATATCCTGAAGTAAAAATCTAGTATAAACAGTCTTCAAGATGATTGTTAGACTTAATCCAAGTTAAATTTAAATTCTTTTTAACAACACATACTACCTGTAAAACTCTCACTAGGGTGAAGAAGTAGAGTGGATTGATTTTTAGTCATTTTCTTCTACCTCATTTTTTAGCAATTTTGGACTTCAATGAATTCTCCAGTGTATTTATTTGATATTTATATCTAACATTACCTGCTGACAAAATACAGATAACCAATTCATTCTTTATAATGCTGAAGCTCATCAAAATAAATCAACCTGATAGTAAAAGTTGCTATGCAGCCCTGGTCCTGCAATTCGCTTTACAAGGAAGCTATCAGAGGCTGGGATTCGACCTCTCTTCTTGATTACTGCGTGGAACATGAAAGCATCCCAAATATGTCTTAACCCTCGACGTACAACTCCATCTGAAATTAAAAACAATAAAAATATCTCATTACGTAAGAATGAATAATTATGGGCAGAGGAGGTTGAAGTGGGCATATCCGTCGGCAAGCCATCTTCGTTTTTCATTTGTGGTCTCAACAATATAAAAAAACTAGTGACTTTGAATAAGATATATTACAAAAAAGCTACTAACTTCCAGTAACGAAAACAACAGTACTTACATAACAAAACAATGGTAGCCACGACTGGACAGATCAAAGTAGCAGTAATGAAGGCCAACACAGGCTGTATAATACCTAGAGCAATGAGATGGAGAGCAATTGCTTGTAGAATTGGGCTCCATTTTCGTTTACCCGTTGGAGAATCTACATCATACAGAAGTATGCAACTTATATGGATAAGAAATACAAGAGCTGGAACCCTGTTGGATAAAGATAATTATGATGAATAAAAAAATCTTCATTACTGCATATTAAATTCTGTAAATAATCATGCAAAACTTGTATGTACTTTTTATCAGAACTAAAAACAACATACAGTATTTCATAGCATATAAGATGCATTGATGACCTATTTCAGCAGGACATATTAAAAAAATGTTTTTAGAGAATAAGCATGTAATGATAACAGCAAACTAGCAGTACATTACAAAACTGAACTACAGCCCTGATTAACTTGTTACACTGTTAATATCCATTTCCAAAAATCAAATACTTTGGATGTATACAATAAATTTCATAAAATTGTCTCTTCTACTGTATCTAGTGATATTGCATGTACAGTATTATCATAAAAGTTTGATTATATAACATATAAGAACACTGCGATCCTGAACCATTTGCATTTTGGTAATATTTACATTCTCAAAGCCATCTGTTCATCAAGTTTTACCTACATTATCATTGCAAAGTGTTGCAAAATGATACCTGACTGACTGGTACTGACATTCTCATTGCCATTTGTTGCTAAATGAAACTATTCTGAGAAATGTTTTTGCAAATTAGCAAAGCTGTCTTTTGAAAATGCAGCTAACCTTAATTTATCAATGCAGTCAATTTTAAAAGAAGTAAAGGTGTGATTCTCAAGTTTCAGATAGTTTTGCCCTATTGCAAAATATTTTCCAGTCTGCACATATTTGTTTCTGCTGCTGCGGCTACAACCTTGCAACTAAAATTTTCTAAGACCTAATTCTCCATTGCATGACATTTAAATAAAAATTACTTTACCTTTACGTATGGAAGCCACCACTGAGAATTTGCAAGTTTTTATGAAGTTGATAACTGTAATGTAACTCTTAATATATATGCAATAGTTACAATAAATAACAGCTGTTTCTTGATTCGGCGCTTATATCATTACTACTCGTTCTTGCTTACGCTAGTGTTTTCCATGAAACAGTAAGAATATTGTTAAATGTAAGAAATACTATCGTAATGAATGATTAGACACGCCATAAGTATGATAAGCCTGAATGGATGTGAGACAATTTGCATTTAACCTACAGAATGTTTGCTTCATGGTGCTGTTGGTGCTGTTATGGTCACATATTTTTGTTCTCAGAATGAATGTAAAGGTAACACAGGTCTTAAGTCAACTATGTACTATATACACAGTAATAATAATAATAATAATAATATTAATAATAATAATATAATTTTATACACAGTAATAATAATAATAATAATATTAATAATAATAATATAATTTATGTAAATTATATCCTTATGGAGTCAAGCTAGGTAGTACTAACTATTTGAGACAAAATTAGCCTACAGTAGTGAGTATCAAGCATAACATTTGCCTACAGAAGGCCTAACTGAAGTGATTTTTAAGCCTTTTTTTTTATAAAGTATTTATATGTCATCAAATATGATCACTATCTTTTAATAGACTGTACTTTTTTTCAGAAATAAAAACATTATTGTCAAGGCCACATCCACACTTGAACTGCTGAAACACTGCTAAACCTTTGTCAAAAACTTCACCTCACCTGCTTCATAACTCATCAACAGTGAGTCAGTACCACTACATGTATTATGTCATTTACCTCTAGCATGCACACACATTTACATTAATATGCATAAGACAAGAAGTTAATAAAAACAGGCTTCATTTTGCTGAGAAGAAATGATTTTGTTATTTGTTAACCATGGACTCAATCACCATTTGCTAATCTTTTAGTATATATTTCATGTTCTAAAATAATGACATATGCTGTACCTATCACATATACCAGGAACAAATACAACATAATGCCTACCACAATGGTGCTACAACAGCCACAGCCATCGATCCCATCGACACTAAGAGGCAAGTTAATGGGAATACTGTCGTTAACAGCAATGTGCCAACAATACCCTTCATGACATAGTTCCAAGCGCGGTTCATGTGCCTCGTGACACCTTTCCCTATAAAGCCTGCAAAAATATATTATGAATAATACAAAAGAAAGCAAATAAAAGTCAAAAGCTTAAAGTTACATGTGATAAGTGTATAATGGATTTTCAAACTGTGTAAAATATAAATTTATACAAATGAGCATAAAAAACAACTCACCTGTATCTGGTGTAGTTTCAAAATGTGATCTGGATTTTGATATGTGACGCCAGAGTGTTTGTAGTCGTGATGCTAATGTAGGAGTTAGAGATGATTTACTAGGACAAACTGTACCATTCACCTGTAATTAAAGATAGCAGTATGACAAGATCTATAATAAGTATGACAATCTCTATAATAAGAAGTTAAAAAAATCTTTTCAAAAGTGAAATACCATTACAGCACTGAATTTCAGTGGTGCTTCTGAAAATTATTACATGACTGGATATTTACCTGTGAGAGCTCAAAATCTGGCATAAATGGTTCTTGGCACAGCAAAGCCCTCAGACTGACTGGAGAACAAAGCGGCAGCCACACCTAGATGTAAAAAATCCTGTGTTAAACAACTTCTAACACCTTATCAAAATATAAAAAATAAACCAATGTTTACAAAGACATGTTCGTACAGTATACTGTACAATGTAAATCTAATTATTCAAAAATAATAACACTCATAATTATTATTTATTATTATTACTGTATACTTTACCTAGACCACTGGATTGAAATATTTGAATCTATACAGTGGGCCCAAAGGGTTTCTTTTCTCAATAAAATTCTGTCAAACAGTTCTTTCAAAACTTAATAACAGGATAATTAAAACTTAAGCAGATTCTGATGGTTTCCAAGCATTTAAAAAAATTTTCAGAACACTTTATTCCAACAGTAATTTCCATTAAATATTCCTTTGTCCATGAACATTATATTTGGAATTCTATGCCATGCAATCATTGTCAGTAAATTCTCAGTACGTAAAGTAAACTGGAGAAGATTGGTAATCTACAAAAATATAGCTACATTGAACAACACTATTTCCTGCAAGAACAACAATGCCATAAAACTGCAACTATTGAATTCATACTTATACAATCAAGTGCAACAGAGATGATAGTTTGATAATGAATGTAAAAATTGGTATGATGATGCTACACAATGAAAAAGTGAATAGCTGATGAAAATCACATGAGAAAAGTTAGGTTAAATATATCTTAGTTTAACCAGACCACCGAGCTGATTATCAGCTCTCCTAGGGCTGGCCCGAAGGATTAGAAATTTTTACATGGCTAGGAACCAAATGGTTACCTAGCAATGGGACCTACAGCTTAATGTGGGATCCAAACCACCCACATTATATTGAGAACTTAATTTCTAATAACCAGAAATAAATTCCTCTGCTTCCATGTTGGCAGAGTGGGGAATCAAACTCAGGACTACAGAATAGGTAGGCAAGTACATAAACCACTCGCCCAACTAGGATCTATCACATGAAAAAAACTGAGGCAATTTAGTTTTGACTTAATTAGCATCACCTGCTCTAATTTAGCCTAATCAATTTACATATACTGACTGCACTAATGGCCTAACCTATGGAAGTTCTGCTTGCTTATTGCAGGCTTAATTAGCCATTTTACCTATGTGCAAAACTATGAGGAATGGGGACTGAGAAACTAGCCGCCTACAAGAATATGAAGATAGTATAAGTACGTAGCTGTGTATACATAAATACAATGTATGTAAAAAGATATACAACGATAGAAAACGTAAGGGCATCATGACACCACCACCACGCTAATACAGTATTTTTCTTTTGTTGTTAAAAAGAAAACTTAGTTCATATTTAACAGAATACTGACTGTCATTGATGACTAAATGAAAGATGTCAACCTCTTTGTACCTCAATACATACATTGTCAAATATTCTACTCATGCACATCTGAAGTAAAATTACATTGTGACTTCTAATGATCTTTCCCTTACTGACTTCTCAAAGTACATAATTGTCAACAAACTGAAGAGTTACAGGTACATGGGTAAAAGTGTATGAGTACAGATAATCATAAACTTTTCTTAAGCTTCCTTCAGTGAAGGTTGCATTTTCTATAACAAGTGGTCTGATTAAACTATTTCATTAAAATACTAATTTCTACAGTTTCTGAGTACAGTATTAATACTTATCAAATAAGTAACAAAATCTGTTAAGTAACAGACCCTATATGCAGTATACTCTGCACTTAAATATTCTCTAGATATATCTTACAGTTAACAGAAATTCCACATAGTTACTAACCTGCACTTGACACTCAACATTCAAAGGGATTCAGTACTTAAAAATATAACACATCTAAAATGGCACCATAGCAATAAAAAACCCTAATATGCGGCTAATATGGATAGAAGTCTGTTAAGTTAAGGTGTTCCTATTTACTCTTCATCCATTACATACAAATAAACATACAAAAACAATACTGACTTGAAAGTATCTTACCCCAAAGAAAAACAACGTATTGCAGGTCCAAGCCCAAGATCTGTGCACAAAGTTACACCATCGCCAAAAAGGCCAGCGTGTTGAAGTGGTCCTGATTAACTGCAGGTTAAAAATAAGCTCTACTGTATTTACAACTGAGGTTTTGGAAGAAAAAAATTAATAATTAAACAAAAACATGTAGGAGGAAACACAATTTGTAACCATTACTGTAGTACTAACCAAACTTATTTTCACTAATAACATAAAGAATAAAGACAAAGAAAGGTAAAAATATAGCTGAAATTTCAGAAGACAAGAACAGAGAATTGTCTCATATAAGCAACTGGCTACGACAATCATAAAGATTATTCTGTACAAGTCAAATTATTTTGTAATAGTTTTAAACAATTTCTTCCATTTTAAACTGAAACCTGCTAAACACACAACTTACATCAAGTACTAGTGCTGAAAATTACCATTCATCAAACTTGAAAATGATAAACCTTTAAATCATGTAAATATTTTAGTTCCCAGGACAACCAAGACTTACTATTGGTCAAAAACTCGTTTCTCAATTTACCTATGATGATATTAAGCCATGCAAAAGCATATTAATTTTGAAGGATTTAATTGACAGATTGGTGGCAGCAATTAGGTATGTAATGGTTTTAAATTTCAACATCTTATTTTCATTTTCCAATAATCACACACAAAATTATTACTGCATTTATGTGTATTAGAATAAGTACATATGTTTTTATTTATGACATATTGTTATCCATACAACTTACCTGTTTTTCTAATAAATAAACCGGATGGTTCGGATCTGTACGAGGGGTAGTGATAGAAGTGGGAGAAGATGCCAACACTGTTGGTATGATTTCACTTTCTCCCTGGAAACTTCGACTGACAATGTAGTTGCTGGGGAACCATACTTGGGCTCGCCACTGAAAGACTCTCATAGCCACTTTCAGATTTTTCAATTCATTTAACAAAACTGGTTCTCTCTGAAAACCAAAAAAGCAAGATCAAAACTCTGAAAAATAGTCTAATGAGCTTATAAATATACAAAGATTATCATCACCACCATAAACATAATATCTGGGCATGTGCCATTCTTCTAGGATAAAAACATTAAAATAAAAAATTTTGTCTAAACATTCATACCTCTCTCATAAAGGACAAATCTCTCTGCAGAAAATAAGCGTGTTGTTGTAGATCATGCTGACGACATAGAGCCAATGAGTGTTCGTGTGGACGCCACTTGTGCTGTTCTGTTAATGTTTCATGTGTAGCTCTAATTTGGTCAGCCAGCCATGAATCTATACGTGAAAATATTGGATGTGTGTGTCTCAACTCTTCTCGACGAGCTCGTTCTCCCTCTTCGTATATTCTTTCAACCTCATCCAGTGCTCTGCAAAAAGGAAATCTTATAAGTATGTATATATTTACTCTATGTACAAAGACAGTTTTTGAAAAAAATTTTAAAACTACTCATTTACATATTTGGAAGCTTAACATGTAGAATTTAATTTGCCTCTTGTGACTATGGTCACTTCCACTCAGGGAAAATGCAAGTTCAATTTTTCACATAAAACTATGTTAATGTAATCATACTAGTTGCAATCTTCAACTATTGTTAATTTGTGGCAGCCAAACGTCACTGTGCTTAAAAATCTTAAATTGTAAAATGCCTGCATACAGAAATTAAAACATTAAAATACACGATGCACCACAAAGCATCATCAGCTCAACTATTTGTTATAATTAGCAGTTTTACTGAACTTTTAAAAATTGCTGTAATCAGACAAAACCCTTTTGTCCAGTAGGAAATCTCCCTGACCTCAGTTCTGTGAAGTATTTTACAGTACTGTACTTAAAAAGCAATTTTCCAAACAACTAGTATACAGGCAGTCCCCGGGTTACGACGGGGGTTCCGTTCTTGAGACGCGTCATAAGCCGAAAATCGTCGTAAGCCGGAACGACGCTTGGAAATATGTCTTAAACTAATAAAAAGTTATAAAAACCTTACTTGTAATCCTTTGGTTACACTACATGTTGTTTCCTGTAGTTTTATGTACAACCTGGAGTTATTTTCATAAAAGAATGCTGGTTCTTGAAGGTAAAAACTATTGTAATCCTCTGGTGACACTACATTCTTGAAGTTTTATGTACAACCTGGAGTGATTTTGCCAAATCTTGAGGGCTACAAGAACAGCTGATTACTATTTACGTATCATATAGACTAATTAAAGTATCTTTAAATAGGCTTATGTATTAGTATCAACAAAACATTTCCTGCCATGAGTCAGAGGCCGTTTAATGAAACGAACACTTCTCTGTCCTATCTGTTCAGAAAATAAACGTTACGTCAATCCCCGAGACCATTGTTGCCAAGGCCTCTCTCTCTCTCTCTCTCTCTCTCTCTCTCTCTCGCTCTCTCATCCTCTCTCTCGCTCTCTCTCTCTCTCTCTCTCTCTCTCTCTCTCTCTGATCAAATTACACTGGAACCTTGACATACGATTGCCCTAATATACGAATGTTTTGAGATACAACAGAAAATTTGCGAAAATATAAGCTTTGATATAGTACAATGAAATATTTGAGATACGATTTTGCGATGAATGTTAGTTGTATAGGAGACTGATAAATGGCGTTCAGTCTGTTTGTTTGTTGGTGCTGCATGTTAACACGTCGTTGTTTAGTTCGTTGTATTTGCGCCTATTTTTCGTGTTATTTTGTCTATTTTATTATTAACCATGGGTCTCAAAGCTAAAGACAAAGCAGGTGATAAGAAAAAACCCAAGAAAATAATTTCGATGGAAGCAAAACATGAAATTATATGAAATTATATATCGTCAATTTGGCAAACAAGTATGGTCAAAATCCTTCTACAATATCCACGATCATCAAGCAGAAGGAAGCTATAAAAACCTTCCAAAGGCATCACCATTATTTCTAAACTACGAACTGATTAAAAAAAATAAATAAAAATTAGTTTAGCAATGTTATTTCATTTGTGTTTATTACGTAGTTATTAGTGTACATGCGTAAATAAAAAGAGAACAAATCATTCCCTGCCACCCTTCCCTACCTCCTCCCCCTGCTGGCCTCACGTCATCTTTCGTTGTGGTAAGTAAAATTCCTTTCTTTTTTTTAATTGATTGATTTTATTAACATTTATTATCATTTATCACATTGCTATGTTATTTTATCATTATGTGTGTTATTACTCGTTTATTTGTGTATAAATTGTGTATATTATATGTAATTTAGCTGTGTTTAGGTGTGGTTTCCTAGCGCTAGAACGGATTAATACATATTACATTATTTTTAATGGGAAAAAATGCTTTGAGATACAACTGTTTTGATATACGACGATGGTAACGGAACAAATTAAATTCGTATGTCAAGGTTCCAGTTACTGGATAATGTCTCTCTTTGGATACTTCGATTTTGCCAAATCTTGAGGGCTACAAGAACAGTTGATTACTATTTACGTATCATATAGACTAATTAAAGTAAACGTATCTTTAAATAAGCTTATATTATTAGTATCAACAAAACATTTACTGGCATGAGTCAGAGGCCGTTTAATGAAACGAACACTTCTCTGTCCTTAACTCGGAGCGTCGAAAGACGTCTCTCTCTCTCTCTCTCTCTCTCTCTCTCTCTCTCTCTCTCTGATCAAATTACTGGATAATGTCTCTCTTTGGATACTTGGAATTTGCGTTGTAATCTAACCAGAAACTTCGTTTTGTTATTATTACTGGAAACAAGCAATGATTTTTTCATTATTTGCGCTTTTGGACTGTTGTATGTAAACTTTGCGCACCGCAAGCTAGTATGTATTCATTCGCTCGGAAACTAGTTCCGCATATGAGGCGTCACTAAAAAACATAGAAAAATACGACATAAAAAGTCATAACCTCAAAATTTTTGTTGTAATCTAACCAGAAACTTATTCTTATTAATATATTGTGCTAAACTATAAAGGATTTTTATCATAGTATGCGTTTTTAAAAGCGTCGGAAGCGTCAGCGTCGTAACCTTGGAACAAGCGTCGTAACCCAGGACGGATTTTTCCATTGAATATTTAAGAAAAAGCGTCGTAACCTCGGAACGTCGTAAGCCGGAACCGTCGTAACCCGGGGACCGCCTGTATATATAATACGTATACCTGAAGAATATTTAAAAAATATACCAGCATCATTCACTGTTCTCCACAGTGTTACTGAGGGATAACGGCCACAAAGAAAAAATTATTGTACTATCAAGGCATCAAGAAGTTACCTCTCATCAATGAAGTCTGGCAAATATTTTGGTGGTTTTTTTGAACTACGTATCTCTTAACATTTGAAAACAAAAAACATTTGGTTAAAATCTTTACGTTAGAATTTAAATGAAAAATAAAAACACTTACCTGTGCATTAACAGCACTGCTTTTGCATGATTCACAAGCAGTTGTGGCACAGAATGACCAAGCTCTTGTAAAACGGGATGAGCTAAAATGGCAGTGTAAACACGCCTTAAATATTCTTCTTGAACTAAACGATTACCCTCCTGAAATATGATTAGTTAATTAAATACAAAAAACTATTGTAAAATTTTAAAATATAAGCCTTACACATTACAAATTCTATTACTACTTCTAAATTCAACTTTTGGAAACTATTGTTTAATTTTTATTTTTCCTAACATACAAACCTGAAGGTCATTACATAGGGATATAGCCTGCAGGTCATTAACTATCAATGGTAGGGTGAAGCCCTGCCCACTCATTGTCTACATGCCACTTTCCCTTTTGGCCCTGGTATCAGAATGAGGGGTGGCTAAGGTAGGCCATGAATGTAAAGACTTTCAGGCTTGTCTGTTAGGAAAATTACAAATTACTTATAAAATTTGCTATTTTTTCATACACAAATACAAACCTTCAGTCTTTTCATAGGAAACTTACCCACAGGAGAGTGGAGTAAATATGGGATGTTGCAACTACTAGACATCTGGGCTTAGAGTAGCGTCATTTCTTTGGAAAAAAAGGCTTGGAAGAACCCAAGAGTATAAAATACAAGAAAGTTGATAAAACCAACAGGTTTGCTTTATTGTCTACTCTACTCCTCTCTCCCTTTGTTTAGAGGGAGGGGGGGGGACACACATTCAAACCATCTACATAAGATGAGGGACAGGATCCATCATCATGCAATCAACTGCAAACTTGTCTATCGAGCACATAACAGCTTGTTACCTGTCTCTTTGTCTAAAGAGAGAGAGATAGGTAAATAGAGAGAAGGGAGGAGACCAGTCACTCACACCCCTTCTATCCTGCTTACTGCACATCTCAGGCAAGATGCACATGTCCCCTAAAGGGGTTGGATGAACCACATAACTTGTTGGGAGGCCACAACAAAATCAAAGCAAAAGCTTGTCCTGAAGATATGAGATCAATGTGGCTTGGTTATCGGCAATCCAGTTTTAACCCCTTCAGCACTGGGACGTACACATGTACGTCTTTTACGGTACAGTAATAAAAGACCGGGACGTACGCGTGTACGTCTTTCATCCCTCCTCGAAAAGCAAAGCGTTTTCTTTAGCTTGGATGGTTTCCAGACACAGTATTGTGTACGAGAGAGGTGCTGAAGCTCCACCCACAATTCAATCTAACCAATGAGCGTCCGATGGACGTCGTGACGTCATTTTCATATGGGATATTAGGAGGGGTACTGGCCAACATATACCAGTGCGCCTCAGGCTATTATCTGAGAAGGATGATTACGATTTTGTCCGTAAACCATGTAGATTTGAATTCCAAATCTTTTTCCCCTTTTGATTGCAGTTATTTTATGTTTTTTTTTTTCAGTATCATGTCAGATGATAGTGTTTCAGAGTCAGGGTCTGAGTACCTGCCAAATCTATCAGATGATGATTATAGTGATAATTTTTTAGAGGTTGACAGTAACAACGAGTGTTTGGAAGACATTGAACCTCTTGTCGATGAAGGCTGGCAGTTCATAACTGATCCATCTTGTGACTTGCGCCCAGACCCACCCCCCCCCTGATTCACGGAGGGTGGCAATGGGATTCCTGCTTATACACCAGATTTCATCTGCTTACGTGATGCATTTTTTTTCCTTTTTTGTGGTGATGTAATTGACAAATTGTGTGAATGGATGAATGCTCGGGCAGAGTAGTACTTTCATTCAACAGGAAAGCGTAAGGTGAAAGGACTTCTATGGAGGCCTGTTACTTGTGATGAGATGTGTTTTTTATAGCTTGCAGATGATAATGGGGGTGAATAAACTGCCCCATATGTATATACGTATTGGTCACGAGATGCTGTTGCTTTTTTTATCATTATTATTATTATTATTATTATTACTATTATTACTGTTTTATTATTATTATTATTATTACCAGCTGCCTAAACATTCATTGATGTATATGCTGTTTCTGTATGAACCTAGGAATAACTGTTTCAGTAAGAAAACTAGTACTGCTATTACCACTACTACTATTTTACTACTACTTTACTACTTTTTCTGCTACTTTATTTCTATTACTTTACTGCTATTTCTACTACTTTATAACAGTTCCTACTTCTGCAATTACTTTTTCTACTAAATATTCCTATTTTTTCCGATATTCTTACTATATTTTTTGTAATTTTTTGACAATGGGGTAAAAAATATTCATTGATATCCATACACACAATGTTTTCACATAAGAATATGAAGGAAAAATATGAATAACATAAAATTTAGTGGGAGCAAGTAATGATTGATACTCGCGGTCGACAGGGGGTCTCATGCGGTATGCAAGCATTAGCAGCAATGTAGCAGGCCAGTGGCGAAGGGGTTAAGGGGCTTGTCTAGCGCCATAAAATCAGTGATTTATGGCACCATAACAGGCTGAGTTCTGGTTATTGGTGCCATAAGGCGCCAATAATGACTTTTGGCACCATAACATACCTTACAGAAGCACCATAATGGTGCATATGGCACAATAACTGGTCACTATAAGTGCCATTATGGCGCCACAAATCACCGAGTTTTGGTTAATGGTGGTTTTCGCTTATCGGCACCCGTCCGCGAATGGAACCCGCGCCGATAACTGGGGACCGCCTGTACAGTGGTCGCCCCCTATTCGCAGGGGATGCATACCAGAGCCCCCCCCCTCCATGAATAGTTAGAGCCCGCGAATAGTTGGAACCCCTTATAAAAATGCTGAAAACAGCCTATTTTGTTAGTTAAAACTCAAGAAAAACCCACTAAAAATTTTGATATGTGGTTTTTTTAATAGTTTTATCACAAAAAGTGCATTTTATGATGAAATTGATAAAAAAAATCCAAGAATTTGTGGATACTTCTCAGAAAAATACCGCGAATATGCAAATTTTCCGCGAAAAATGCAGGGAAACGTTCCCGAGAGAAATCCACGGATGTGTGAGTCCGCGAATCCGGAGAATGCAAATATACCTGCCACTGTATATACCTGCCCGTGTTACCTGCTGAACCGACAAGTTATTCTAGAATGCAAGGCTATGGGCAATGCCCCTAACTTTGTGATCTCTAGCCCAAAACAAACTCCCATTTACCTCATCAGAAAAAGAGCAAGCCTGTTGCTGTCTCTCAAAGCTTAAAAGAGGATGTGCTCTTAGACACCTCTTCCATGGCCAAGTCACTACAATGGTTGTGCCTCCATGTTTGTTTATGTTGGCGTTGTTGCTCATGGTGCCCACCAAATTTTCCTCAAGTTGATCTTGAAATGCTGGAGTGCCAGCCAGACTGCTTGCATCTTCAGCAGGCTGATGTGATCTGTCCTCTCCATCTAGCCCCACATTCCAGAAACACCCCCGCCATTCCAATGTGCACCCCACCCTCTCCAGGATGTGTCTGAGAATATTAGCATCTCCAGTGGTGGGAGACCAAGTGGCACTCCCTAAAGGTGGTTCATGGGGTCTCTCCACCACCTCAGGTCCTCTCTGACTTTCTCCATCGACTTCATCATCTGCAATGGAGGCTTGTCCAGTAAAATCTTTCCATGATATCTTTAACTACTATTTGAGGGATATGGTGTGTGCCTACCCTCTGGGGACTAGTCTCTCTAGGGAGACCAAGTGGGAGGGGAACCTGCCACTGCTTTGCTGGTTGCTGGGGCACAGTTTGGATGGGTGGGTATTCCTTCCCTGTCACCATGTCAATCTGCATCCCAAGATACTTGATCGTCTGCTTAGGGAAGAGGTCCGAATTGGAGAGGTTTACCATCAACCCCCCCCCCTCAAGTTTTTACACAGTACCAGGAAGTCATCCCTGTTCCGCTTAACTGACTAATGATGCCAGGATCAGCCAGTCATCCAGGTACTGTCCATGGTGAACGACATCTGCTGCAGGTAGTTTAGGGTCGAGAGGTCTATCAATAGTTGCCAACTTCCCAATGCTTTCTCCACCAGAAAGAGAGAGAATCCCAGTGAGTTGCCATCGACTACCTCCACTGCTCCCTTTAGGAGCATGACCTCTACCTCTTGTTGCAAGGCTTGTCCCTTGGGTGAGTCCTTCCTGTAAGTGGAATGCAACACCGGTGTCTGGGCCAGAGGAAGCTTTATTGGTCCTATAGCACATCATGAGGACTAAGACTTTCAACTTCTTTGCCCTGTGTTGCTTCCAAGTCATACAATTGGTTGGCAGGCACCCACCCCAACCAATGGCAGACTAGAGGGAGGGGGGTCACATTCATTTTGCCTGGAGCCTCCCCTCTTCTTAGTTCAATTCCTTTATCAATCATGGGAGGTGCGAAACAACTGGTTAGGGCTGTCTGGTCCCTTGCTCTGTGGGCCTGCCAGCCCCTGATTTTTAAACCTTGGCTGCGAAGAGGAGTGCTTACTGAAGGTGGTAGACCTCCTCTGTAATGGGGGCCTGCCTGTCACTGCCCAGAAGACCATAGTGGGTTTCAGGTATGACACCTGTGAGAAGAGGGTGTCCTTAAATCCTTTCACTTGATGTTGGTCACCTGACATACCAATTACAGTGGGAAGTAGTTGAGCGAGTCGAGTAGAGGGCTGTTCCTGAGACTCAGCCAACTCTCCTGAATTATCTGTTTCTGCACCAATACCAGGAAGGACTCTCTCCTCTTGCAGATGATATTGGTCCACGCATGCCCCAACTGTCTTAAGATATGAGAGAGAGCTCTCCCTGAAGGTCCTAGGTAGCTCCTGACAGCAGACTACTTATACAGTGAGGAGATGTCCTTTAATTCCGTAAGCCAAGCCTGTTAGCATCTGTCTACCCTGGAGATGGCCCTGAGGGCCCTCACTAACATAAACCCAAGGTTGCCAGAGGTGTATTGTTGGCCAACCTACAAAAAATTGGAATACAGCAACCTCATGATGAAGGACTCTCCTCAGGCATGTAGTATTTTACCTGAAGGGGTAGAGGAGGGGGTAGGACCTTTCTGACCTAGAGGACACCAGGGAGTTATCCGACTTCGCAAAGTGCCAATTCACCTCCTGAATCAATTCCTGGATCAGCGGCAACCAGGGGAGTCAAACCAATCGTCTCACCTCTTAGGGGCTTCTCTGTTGCGCGTTCCAAGTAAGAAAGCAAGGCATGATCTGCTGGCAGCAGCATTGGTGGGCCTGGCAGGCTTAAGTGTTATCTAATCTGCCTGAAGAATTCCATGAACCCTTTTTCTTCCTGTAGCACACCCAGCTATGAAAGGTCTTCTGATCTATTTCTCATCTGGCCATGCCTCATCACCTCTGCTCCGTCTTCTCTCCAAACTGCTTATCAGGGAAGCCTAGAGAGCTGCAACACCAGAACTTCTGCTGTTGTGGCCTATGCTCTTGCCTTTGTCAGTAGAATGTTTTTCCGGTCGGTCCCACCTGTCACTTTTCTGCAAGTTTCTGTACTTTATGTCAGAGATGCACTCCGTCCCCTGTCCAATCTACTCCAAGAGAAGGAAGTTGGTTTCCTGCTGCTGGAGTATCTAGTTGAACTGTTGCTTTGCTGCGGAGAGCCAGGCAACAGGACATGGCTGCTGGTTCTCAATCTGGTCTGCTTCCTCGAATTGCTCCACTGCTCTGCTCTGCTGCTGCTGCTGATGAACCCATCTTGCTTGTCCTAGAGGCCAATCTGTCCCTCCAACCCTGGGAGGAAGTAAATCAGGACACCAATGAAAGCAAAACAGAGGCAACTGAAGGGGGAAAAATCTACCTCCCATATCACCTCACGGAAATCATGACCTCTCCAGCCTGGAGGGGGAAGAAGGACATGGTGAATCTACTCTTGACCTCTTCTTGGATACTTCTTTCTCACTCCCATCCAATCTATGAGAAGATGATAATGGATGGGTTGACTGGGAGGATCCTTTGTCCTCCTTGGGCTTCACATGGTGGATGATGATGATGGGGGCCCTCCGAAGGTTGCCTACCACTGTCTGCTGGAGGGGTCCAGAACTCCATGAATTGTCTTCAGAATATCTTTGGCATTAGGGCCTCCTCCTAATGCTATCGCAGCCAAAGGAGCTCATCATCCTGCCACAGGGGGAGGTGGTCTCAGCAAAGGTGAAAACACCAGAGGGCAAGGAAAAGAGCTGAGGATGGGTTTCCTAGAGGAGGAACTGCCCTTCTTATGGTGTCTTCCTTGTAGAAAGACCACTGTGGTGACTGTCACCCCACACAATCCTCTCACATGGCCCAGACACAAAATACAGAGTGCGGGTCTACTGCAACCGGGGACATAAATTTACTACAATCTTACCTTTGCCCACACAATGACGGAAATTGGGTTTCGTGTCCTCTATTGTGGTTGTGAAATACACAGAAGGAAGGTAAGACACACATATGTGAACCACACTATGTACCAAGTCACACTTGGCCATTAAGCAAAAAAAAAATAATAAAAAAATACGTCCTCATTCAACACACAAACTATAACCACTGAACAGGGATAACACACTGGGCTACAGGAGGATCACAAGGCACTGAGAGGGCAATGTCCCTACAGCAGGAAACACACAAGGGCACAAAAAGGTGACACACACAAAGACAAATCTCAGCTACCTGGAAATGAACACACTGACAAACCACATGTATTGACAGCTGAAAACAAAATGGAAAAGCTAGGCACAGCTCAGGTCACGAGTGACTCACAGGCCAACCCAATAGGCTTATTCTTCTAGTTAAGTCAGTGACAACTACAGCATGAGAAACTCCATTTACGAAAGCATAGGTTTATATTTCTGTTGGAACAAATTCATTTTACTGGAATAGCATGCATAGATATTTCTGTTCAACTGAAACTGACCTACACTTGTTTAGTCTTCCTTTTAAGTCTTGCTTTTTTACAAATTACTCCATGAAACAATCAGAAATGTTCAAAATGGTCTGAGAAATGGTAAAAATAATATAAACACAGTAAACCTACTGTAAATAAACTTTCTCCCAACACTTAACAATTATTTATAGATCCACACTGTGAGTAAAAATTCCTTGTTTTTACAGAACAACCAAAGCACACTTACTTTTTCAACCTCATAATCACTTAAGTTTTGGGCTTTGAGGTCAGCTACAACCTTTTCTCTGAAATGCAGGAACCAGCCCCGCGCTTCTTTTTCTAAGATGCTTACTAATACTGGTAGAGCTTTCTTCATCAGCTCCCTGAAAACACAGATAGATATCAGGTTACTATTTATTTTGTCAACAGACATGACCCTACTTACGAATGAGTTATGTTCCAAACTGCCATTTATATCTTGAATTGTTCGCAAGTTGGTTTTTAATGTGTAGTGCATCATTTTTGGTTGATGTTTACATTCCCAAGTTAACCCATTTTTAAATCATGCAGTATGATCAGGAAATACCTTAGATGCTAAAAAGGTAGACAGAAAAAATTAAAATTTAGATTCAAGCAACATTCAAAATTTAGTATTTTTTCCACGCTTTGACATCTATTGACAAAAATACATAATAAATATAGCAAATGGGAAATATGGAAAAGGGAATTCATCACAGACCAAATTAAATTGGGAAGATAGAAATAAGTAGGCATATTTTACGAGTATGAAAGAGTACTATTCATAGTCAATTACGGGAATACTAGGTGCTTGGGATAATCAGGGAAAGAGTTCAAGGAACAAGTCCTTCTTTCTTGTGTTTTTCTGTTCTTTGCAAAAATTCTTACTAGAAGAATACGCAGGCAGAACAAAATTTAAACTTATGACCCTGTCAGTTTGTATCTGTAAATATCTGTGTGTGGGGTGGAGTCTGCATAATCTCTAAGTGGCAATTCTGTAAGTCTACTTTGTAATGCAGAGGTTATCATGGTGAAATGAATTCCAAGTTCCAAATGGACCCTGAGTGAGAATTTGCACAAGTATGGTCAAACAAAAATCTGCGTCACCATTTAACAGTAAAAATAAAAAAATTTTTACAGCAATTTGTATTTTTCATAAAATAGTACATACCTGAAGGTCTTTCTTTACATAGGAGTTAGCTTGTGGACATGAGCTAGAACAGCCGTTAACTTACAGAGGGGCGGCTCAGTTGGGCCATAAATGTAAATGCTTCAGGTTTGTATGTTGGGGAAAATACAAATTAAAAATTAACTATTTGTCCCTACACAAACACAAACCATCAGTCTTTACAAAGGAGGCACTAATGGAGGGTGGAGTCTGAGTAAAACTCTGAACTGACTGGTTTGGTTCTACCCAACTGGGAATACCTTCCTGGTAAGGAAGAGCTGAGGAAGTAATCCCACACCTCTAGCTAGTTGGACATATTGGATATTGTAATTGCTAGACTTACGGGCTCAAAGTTATGAGTTGCGTCATTACTGTGAGAAAAGGCTTGGAAGAACACAAAGTGTCGGAGAAGGGAGGAGACCAGTCAGTCACACCCCATCTCTTCCACAAATACCTTCATCGAGATGCATGTATCCCCTAAGGAAGCCAGATGAACCACACAATCTGTTGGGCAGCCACCACAAGATTCAAGGAAAAGCATGTCCAAAGACTTATGAGCAAATCCTGAAGATAATACAAGGTAAATGTGGTCTGGTGCAACAACATAGCTGCTAGTATTATCTGCTAAACTGATAGGTTCTTCCAGAATGCAAGGAAAGAGGCGATGCCCCTAACTTTGTGATCTCTCACTCAGACCAAGCTCCCGTTTACCTCTCATTTGAAGAGTAAGCCTGTTGCTAGAAAGAGGACGTGCTCGTGGACACCTCTTCCACGGCCAAGTCGGTACTAACAAAGAGGAATCGACACTTAGGTCTGAGATGCCGAGTTCTCTTAAGGTAGTAAGGTAGTAACACAGCACTCTAACTGGACAAAGTAGTGCCTCGTTCCGATCACACCTACAAAGTCTTCAGGAAGGGATTGAAACAGAGTCGAATCCAGCATCAGGGACCTACGGATGCTGAGACTTGGTTACCAATTCCAGGACCAGCTCAAGCATAACGGATCCCCTTCCCATTGAGTGACAACAAGGAAGGCCATGAAGCTCGCCTACTCTCTTCACCAAAGCCTAGTTAACCCTCTTACGCCGATTGGACGTATTAAACGTCGAGTCAAAATGTCTCCCGTATGCCGATTGGACGTATCATACGTCGGCTCAAAAAAGTTTTTTTAAAAATTCGCGGAAAAATACTTATAGGCCTACCAGCCGAAAACTTTTGTATCACGCGCCTTGGGGGATGCTGGGAGTTCACGGATCAAGGCGTTGTTTTGTTTACAATCGCTACGCAGGCGCGCAAGCGCGAATTTCTTATCGCACTAAAAAGTATCAGTGACACATCTCGGAAATTATTTCGTCACTTTGACATAATTATTGCACCATTTTAAATTATCCTTTACATGAAGTATTATATATGAAAATGTGCGCAATTTCATGCACAATACAACTAAAAAATATTCATGATTGTAGCTTTTATCAGTTTTGAAATATTTTCATATAAATAACGATAAGTGCAAAAATTTCAACCTTCGGTCAACTTTGACTCTACAGAAATGGTCGAGAAACGCAATTGTAAGCTACAACTCTTACATTATAGTAATATTCAATCATTTGCCTTCATTTTGCAACAAATTGGACGTCTCTAGCACAATATTTCGATTTATGGTGAATTTATGAAAAAACTTTTTCCTTACGTTCGTGCGATAACTCTTCCGATAAATTTTTTCGTGCGATTGTCCTAATGTTTGCACCCTTTTAAATTTGCCGTTACATAAAGTTTTATATATGGAAATGTGCGCAATTTCATGCACAATACAACAAAAAACAACCCATGGTTGTAGCTTTTATCAGTTTTGAAATATTTCAACTTTCGGTCAACTTTGACTCTACCGAAATGGTCGAAAAACGCAATTGTAAGCTAAAACTCTTATATTCTAGTAATATTCAATCATTTACCTTCATTTTGCAACGACTTGGAAGTCTCTAGCACAATATTTCGATTTATGGTGAATTTATGAAAAAAAAAAACATTACGTTCGCGCGGTAACTTCCGAAAAAAATCAGAATTTTTTTGTGCGATTGTCGAAATGTTTGCACCATTTAAAATTAGCTGTTACATAAAGTTTTATATATGAAAATGTGCGTAATTTCATGTAGAATACAACTAAAAATGATTGAAGGTTGTAGCTTTTCTCTTTTTTCGAAATATTTGCATATAAATCACGATAAATAGAAAAAAAACCACGTTCGGTCAAATTTGACTCTACCGAAATAGTTGAAAACGCAATTGTAAGCTACAAAACTCTTACGGCCTAGTAATATTCTGTCATTTTTCTTCATTTTGAAACAAATTTGAAGTCTCTAAAACAATATTGTGATTTATGGTGAATTTTTGAAAAATATATTTACCTTCACTCCGCGCGCCGATTCGCGGCCGCAAGTCTCCGAAATACGTACATGGCATTATCCTAATATTTGCTCCTTTTCATATTAGCCTTTTTATAGAGTTTCATATATCAAAATGTGTGCAAATTCATGAAGAATACAATAAAAAATAATTGAAGGTTGTAGCTTTTTCGATCTTTGAAATATGTCCATATAAAAAAATATATATATTAAAATTTCGACATTCGGTCAAATTTAACTCGTCCGAAATGGTCGAAATCTGCAATTCTAATCTAAAACTCTTACAGTATCGTAATATTCAATCATTTGTCTTAATTTTGAAACAAATTGGAAGTCTCTAGAACATTATTTAGAATTACGGTGAATTTTGAAAATAACATTTTTTTTACGTCCGCTCGTTACGAATTCGTACATCATTTTGTGATAATATTTTTCCGGTGTTGCTTTTATTGTTTTACAATGTATTATATATCAAAATGATTGCAATTTAGTGTACAATACAACGCAAAAAAAAGTAACTGGTTAGCTTTGACCGTTTTCTGCACAGCGTGATTTGAATACAATTATGTATGAATTTTTTTTTTCGCTACCATATATCGCATTATTTACATATGATAATGATATCATTTTTCATTTCTGATGGTTGCATTCTAAACTTCAGGCAATGACAAAAAAAGGAGCCAAAAATGAACTCTTAATCTTCAAAAGTACGCGCGCTGTAATTTTTTGAAAAAATTATTTTTTCCACTTCCGCGCTCACTCCAAACCAGGCCCGGCATACGGGAGACGTTTTGATTTTTAGGGCTCCGGCGTAAGAGGGTTAAAGCAAAAAAAAGAAAAAAAAGTCTTTAAAGTCAGAACACTGTCTGACGACTCCCTCATCAGCACATACAGCATATGAGCTACGCTCCTTAAGATGAGAATCTCAACCGACTCGGGGCCCAATTTCCCCAGGTGGTTAAGACTGTTCAAAACTTCACAGAAGTATAAAGATCCCTCACGGGGATGAGAGAGCTATTTCCTTCAACCAAAGGATTTGGCCAAGGGTAGCTCTATCACCTTTAATGGCTGAGACAAAGAGAAGCTTCTTATGGTGAAAAAGGGCAAGGAAATCGGCTCTGAATACAAGCTCTGACTGGAGAGATACCCTGTCTATTTCCCTAACTACACAAGACAATTTATTTTCCCTGGTACACAGCTACTTAGTACTCCGCAAGTATCCAGAAATCTTGTTATGAGTCAAGCAACAACCCTCTTGCTCTCAGGAAATCCTGAACAGTCTCCATGTATAAAGTACTGTCATCTCCACTGCCTGGTAATAGTTCTTGCATGAGGTTGGTACAGAAGGCTGTGCCACAGTACCAGGCACCACCAGAGTCAAATCTTCCTCTAACAGGTTCCACCCAAGCCCTCTTCACTCTCTCCTCATCATCCATCCTCACCACATGCCCATACCATCTCAACTGTGCCTCTCTTATCACCTCTGTAATCTTTACTAAGTCTTGCCCTTCTTAGTTCATCATTTTCCAATCTCTCAAGCAGCAATATTCCCATAATCCACCTCAGCACTCTCATCTCTGTTCTCTCAAGCTTTACTCCCTCTTTTCTTCTTAGAGCCCATGTTTCCAATCCATACATCAACACTGGTCTTATCACTGTGCTGTAGATCTTGATTTTTAGCTTGATTGACATTCCCTTATCACATACAGCTCCAGCTACCTCTCTCCACTTCCCCAATACAGCTTTTATCCTACTGTCAACTTCAGTCTCACATCCTCCTTCTTGGCTTAAAGTAGATCCTAAGTACATATACATCTCATAAAAGTTCCCTTTTTCATCTCGTTATCTCATACCACCAGAAACATTACATGTAAAGTTATGCATACAAATCCTCAATAAAAGTATATATAAAAAACATCCAAGAAGTATAGTAAAAACCATCAAATCATTCCTTAGTTGGCATTTCACATTAACTACAGTGCAGTTTCCAAATATGACATTTTTGAAAGTAAAATGTATTTTTCCCTAACCATACAAACCTGGAGTCCTTTACTTAGGATAGATTGCAGCTCAGCTGAAACTACTGGCTAATACATTCTTTTATATATCGAGGTAGTAACTACCAGGCTGGTAGTTACCTGCCCAGTGGTGGGGAAGCACTGCCTCCCCACTAGCTCACTGAGTCGTCACTTTGATCACAGCCAGGACTTTGATGATGACCCCTGAATCAAGGGGGTGGTTGTTTGGCGGGGCCATATAAGTAAAGGACTCCAGTTTTGTATGGTTAGGGAAAAATACATTTTACTTTCAAAAATGTCATTTGTTCCTACACCATATACAAACCTTCCTTCCTTCACTTAGGAGACTCATCCTAAAGTAGGGATGGAAGTCCTGTCTCGCTGGCTGAGAATGGAACCAGGGATGCCAGGACCCGGGCTTATAGCTCGGGATCATGGATCCTTCACCCAATGAGCCATGGTAGATGCGACCTGATGGCTGACGGCCTGGGTATCAAAGGCGTGAGCATAGAACTCTCTCTGGCAACCAAAACCAGGCTATATAATTATAACAGGTTTGTTGGGTTGCAGCACACTTCCCCTTGGAAAGGAGTGTGGAGACCGACTCCAGTGTGTCTACAGAAAAACCACCAGTATCGAAATCGGTGCCGGAGAACGGGTTTCGATGCTGTGGCCCCAAGTAAGGGGGAAAAGGTGAAAAGAAAATTGGCCTGTCATACTCTTACATTCACCCCCAGCCTGATACGGAAGCTTAATCCTCGATTCAATACTTCCGACCTCTGAGGGCACGGAGGCAGCTAAACCATTTGCTGAGCGGCTACCACAGGACCAAGGTCAGTTGTGTCGAGGTAGCTGTGGGTACAGTCTCTAGGTAGAACCTGGTGAAGGTGGAAGGGCGAGACCATGTGCCAGCTTCCATCACCAGGGTAACAGAGAGGTTCTTCTTGAAGGCAAGAGATGTGCTCATTCCACGCACATCATGAGCCTTCACTCGACTGGCACCAGCAAGTGGAGAAGAGGGAGGGGAGAGGGTACAGCAAATCACCTCTCAAATCTAATGTGAAATGGTATTCCTCGTAACCTCCTTCTTTGACGGGCCCGTACTTACAAAGAGATATTGTAAGGAGGGTCGCGTAGAGCTGGTCCTTTGGAGATAGTGCCTCAGTGTTCTCAAAGGACAGAGAAGTAGCTCATCTGGGTCTTCGGTTACTGTGCTCAGGCTCATAACCTGGAACGAAGAAAACCAAGAATCAACCTGGGCCGGATTCTGGGTTTTCAAAGCAACAAACTCAGGGACGAACCTGAAGCAGGCATTGGTCCAGCATTCAGTATTAGTGACAGTATAAGCTAAGCCATGAAGCTCGCTAACTCGCTTGGAGGAAGCAAGGGCGAGAAGAAAAACCATTTTCAGGGTGAGATCCCTATCAGATGCCAGGTATAACGGTTCATACGGAGCTCTCTTCAAAGACCTGAGGGCAGCAACGATGTCCCAGGGAGGAGGCTTTGCCAATACCGGAGTGCAACCCTGTTCAAAGCTTCGTACGAGCATAAAGAGTTCCTCTGAGGAAGAGAGATCGATTCCCTTCAGTCTGAGGACTTGGCTCAAGGCTGAGCGATAGCCTTTTACCGCCAAGACCGAAAGGAGCTTCTCTCTCCGGAGGTAGAGTAAGAAGTCGGCAATCAAGGGGATAAAGGCTCCGACAGGAGAACAGCCTCTCCGACGACACCAACCACAGAAGATGGCCCACTTTGTCTGACAGTCGGACGTTGATGACTTCCTGAGGTGTCCTGACATTGCTGTCGCAGTCTCTCGCAAAAAGCCTTTCGCTGTGAGGACCTGCTGGATAACCTCCACGCGTGAAGATGCTAAAAGCTCACTGCGTTGTGGAAGATCCTCACGTGGTTGGCATAGGAGGTCGGAGATGGCGGAAGCACTCTGGAGAAGTATAAGGTCCGGGTGCCATTCTATGTGAGGCAATTTCGGCGCTACTAGCGTCATGAACAGGGAAGGTGTGGATCGCACTCTATTCAACACCTGCCTGATCAGGCAAAATGGCAGAATCGGTAACTTCCGATTTAGAGCGGTAGCGAACAGGTCTATTGTTGAGGAACCTCACAAAGTCAAGACTTTGTTCGCTATCCGAGGAGCCAAAGACCATTTGGAGCCAACGATCTGTGTCCTCCTGCTCAGTTTGTCCGCCATGATGTTCCGTTTGCCTGGAATGAACAGAGCTGTCAATTCTACTGAGTTGAAAGCTGCCCATTCGTGACTCTGCACTGCTAGTTGGCATAGCTGCAGAGACACGGTACTGCCTTGACGGTTCACATATGCCAATACAGTGGTGTTGTCGCTCATCAGTGCCACCGAGTGACCTGTCAGAAGAGAGCTGAAGTGCTGGAGTGCCAGGAAGGCAGCTCGAAGTTCAAGCACGTTGATATGATCTAAACATGCCTGGTCAAACCACAGGCCCGAAGCCAGGTGTTGCAGTAGGTGCGTGCCCCATCCTTCCTTGGATGCGTCCGTAAACAGGAGCAGATCAGGTGGACAAGACTGGAGAGGAGAGCCCCTCAACAGGTTCGTGTTGTCCAGCCACCACTCGAGATCGGAGCGCATGTTCTCCTCCACTGGGACTAGTTCATGAGGAGAATCATGACTTTGTGACCAACGATTCTTCAGACCCCACTGAAAGGATTGAAGGTGCATCCGACCGTTTGGAACAAGGTGTTCCAGCGAGGCCAGATGTCCCAGCAACTGTTGCCACTGATGTGCTGGCAGCTGGGACTGTCGAAGGAAGGGCAGAGCGACACTTCGGAAGCGTTCCAGTCTTTCCAGTGTCGAGGATCATACCGAGATACACCAGTTGTTGACAGGGCTCTAGAGAGGATTTCTTGCTGTTCACCATGATCCCCAGATTGTGACAAAATGCCAGAACCCTGTCTCAGTGGAGACGAAGAAGTTCCATCGAGGGCGCCAGTATCAGCCAATCGTCTAGGTAACGCAATAGACAAATGCCCTGGCGATGAGCCCATGCTGGCTCTCGAAGAAGGCGTGTCAGGAGGAGTCCGAGGACCTCGTCCAGGGACAACATAAAGCTGCAGGGAACGCATCCCCAAGGGCAGGCAGACAGGAGGACGGACCTGGCCAACATCGAAAAGAGCCTCCACAGGGGAGGGATCTGGGGGCTGGGCCACAGAGGGGAGGGTGTCTTCCTTAACAGCACGGGAGGATGAGGCTGACTCATCCGAGGAGACTAAGGAGGAAGACGCAGCCCCAGAAAAGAGTGCCGACAAGTCCCTCCTTCAACAACAGGTCAGGAAGTCCCAACGAAGACCACAAAACACGAAGGGCGTCGTCAACACGTACTGAAAAACAAGGCTCATCCTTAGAAGGGCTAGGCCTTCCCGTTTCACCAGGGGAAACAAGCAGGTCTTGCCCTTTCAAAGGCTGGGCAGGAGTTAAATTGTCGCTCTTAAGTTCTTCACTCACGGAGGAGTGAGACACCGAAGGTCCCGAAGGACAAGTCCCCAACGAGGAAGCAGAAGGTCTGGGTCGTTTAGTCTTTGAGGAAGAACTCGAAGGCGAAGAATCCCTTTTCTTCTTCTTACTTCGCTGTCGGCGATACTCAACCCACTGGGCAGGCAACCAGTATGACACTCCTCACAGGGGGATTCCGATGTACAGGAATGCTCCCTGCAAGAAGGACAAAGGGAATGAGGGTATCTATCAATCCTGCTCATGAAAGTCCCACACCTACAGCCAGGGCACCAGGGCAGGAACGCATAACCATATTGTCAGACATACTCGCATTCAGCTAGAAAGAGAAAAAGAATGTTTTGAAAATTTCAGCAAGCCAGCAAGAGCGAAAGAGAGAGGTCTTTCCTTACTGCTGGCTGTAATCAAAGTGGCAACTCAGTAAGCTGGTGGGGAGGCGGTGCTTCCCCACCACTGGGCAGGTAACTACCAGCCCGGTAGTTACTACCTCGGTATATAAAAGAATATATTAGCCAGTAGTTTCAGCTGAGCTGCAATCTATCCTAGGTAAAGGATGGAGTGTTTGTATACTGTGTAGGAACAAATAAATACAGGCAGTCCCCGGGTTACGACGGGGGTTCTGTTCTTGAGATGCGTCGTAACCCGAAAATCGTCATAAGCCGGAACATCATCAAAAATCCTAAGAAAACCTTATTTTTAATGCTTTGGGTGCATTCAAAACTATGTAAACTGCATTCTTGTTGCATTTTTCATAAAAAGACCTTCAAATATTGATTATTTTGCATTTTTGGTGTCATATTTCTTCTGCCAGATCAGCATTGTAGGTGTCGTAACCCTGGAAATAATTTCTGATGAATATAATTGAAAAGCGCCTTAACTTTGGAACGTCGTAAGCCGAGCCCATCGTAACCCGGGGACTGCCTGTATTAAAAACAATATAGTAATTAATAAGAAACCATGAATTTTCTGTATACATTTAAGAAAAAATTAAAAATTAAAAAAAGGGTAAATTTTACCTGTTGAAGAGTCGGAGATCCAGCTCCAGCCCCTGGGGAGTTGTGAAGATATATGGCACAGGTGGCTGCTTTTCACCTGACAACTGAAACTTTTCCCTTGTGGCTCTTTTTATCTGCTGAACCATCCAGGAACACAATGATTCAACATCACCATCCTGAAGAAAAAGGGATTATGATGTATACTTAAATTTGAATATGCAGGCACTATCTTTAAATATAAATGTATATTTTTCATGTCTATGTTGAACTAATTTTTCATTTTGATTTCCATTAAGGCATCTGATTCAAAGGCCCTACACCACCTCTTGAGGAGCACCTTCCTTGTTTACCTTTCACTTTCATTCCCCAACCCCATCTCTCCCAGGCTGTACACAAATATGATATTGTTATGTTACAATAAAGTTTCATACATACTTACCTGGCAGATATATACATAGCTAAGACTCCGTCGTCCCCGACAGAAATTCAAATTTCGCGCCACTCGCTACAGGTAGGTCAGGTGATCTACCCCGGCCTGCCTGGGCGCAGGACTAGGAACCATCCCCGTTTTCTATCATATTTTCTCTCTTCCACCTGTCTCCTGCGGGGAGGCTGGGTGGGCCTTTAATTGTATATATCTGCCAGGTAAGTATGTATGAAACTTTATTGTAACATAACAATATCATTTTCATACAATCAACTTACCTGTCAGATATATACATAGCTGATTGGCACCCTTCGGTGGAGGGTAAGAGACAGCTACTATATGGAATAGACAGGTAAACAACATATGTTGTAGGTATAAATAAAACCTTGGTTCCTACCTGATAGGTGGTAGACTTCGTGGGTGTTTGCCCAGTAGTCTGCATCACCTCAAGAAACTTTAGCGAGATATATGATCTATGGCCAAGAGTTCTTGTGGGTCTGCCGATGGGGTCTTATCCGCTTACTCGGCAGAGCCTAAAAGGACTTTGTCAATGGGTGCTGATCCACTTATATGACAATACACCTTATGAAGGAGCACACAACCAATCCCGACCACCTGATCCTAACCATATGTTAGAACTAAGGATTGTTACGAGTTATCCCCGAACTCGTCACAACAACCGTAACTCAAAACCACTACGCACACATACATAATTTTCCAAAAAAAAATTATACTCAACTAATTGGATATGACAAGAATTCTCTTACTGAACAACATAGACGGCCGCCCGTGCGAGCCAAATCCTCCATTGTTCGAAGAGACTCTCGACCATATCCAAAAAGAAGAACAGTATATACATTTAAGGATTGGTGTCGGCTCCCGTACCCAGAATCGTATCTGCCGATACGATAGGACCTAGAGAAAAACACTTCTCATACGTCACACGTACGTCTTTCAAGTAATGAGATGCAAATACTGAGTTGCATCTCCAGTATGTCGTATCAATGATGTTTTTAAGCGACATATTCTTATAAAACGAGAGAGACGTCGCAACCGCTCTTACTTCATGAGCTTTTACTCTCAGTAGTTGTAATTGTTCGTCAGGACAGACCTTATGAGCGTCCGTAATGACGTTTCTTACAAAGAACGCCAGAGCATTCTTGGACATCAGTCTTGTGGGGTCTTTTACCGCGCACCAAAGACCTTGTCTAGAGCCTCCCAACTGACGCTTTCTCTGAAGGTAGAACTTCAGAGCTCTAACAGGGCATAGAGACCTCTCTGCTTCTCTGCCTACGAGACTCGACATTCCTTTGACTTCGAATGACTTAGGCCAGGGATTCGTGGGATTCTCGTTTTTCGCTAAAAACAGGGTCTTAAACGAGCAAATAGCCGAGTCTCCCTTGAATCCTACTTTATCCTGCAGAGCTTGTAATTCACTAATTCTTTTTGCCGTAGCTAAAGATAAAAGGAATAGGCATTTTCTAGTTATGTCTCTAAACGATGCCAGATGAGGAGGTTCGAATCTATCCGAAGACAGATATTTGAGGACTACGTCCAGGTTCCAGTTCGGAGGTATTGGTTCCTTAGACTTTGAAGTCTCAAAAGATCTTATGAGATCGTGGAGATCTTTGTTATTTGCCAGATCTAATCCTCTGTTCCTGAATACAGCCGAGAGCATACTTCTGTATCCCTTTATTGTGGATACGGCTAGATGAGATTTTACTCTCAGGAATAGCAAGAAATCAGCAATTTCCGCTATAGAGGTAGAGGAGGAGGACAACTTCTTGGTTCTACACCACCTTCTAAATACCTCCCACTTCGACTGGTATACTTTCGTAGTGGAGGTTCTGCGTGCTCTCGCGATCGCGCTTGCCACTTCGCGAGAAAAGCCTCTCGCTCTGACAAGTCTTTCAATAGTCGAAAGGCAGTCAGAGCGAGAGCGGGGAGGTTTTGATGGTACCTCTTGAAGTGTTGTCTGAGAAGATCCGTCCTTCTTGGTAGGGATCTTGGAAAGTCTACGATCCACTCTACCACCTCCGTGAACCATTCCTGGGCCGGCCAAAAGGGGGCTATTAACGTCATCCTCGTCTCTTTTGACGCCACAAACTTTTTCATTACTAACCCCAGGATTTTGAATGGGGGAAAAGCATAAACGTTTCTACTCGAGACCAGTTTAGCAGGAAGGCGTCTACCATAATTGCTCTTGGATCTTCCACGACCGAGCAAAACACTGGGAGCCTTTTTGAAATGAATGTTGCGAAGAGATCCACATGAGGAGTTCCCCACAGAGACCAGAGATCGAGACACACTTCCTCGTGTAGAGTCCATTCTGTATGAAGGACCTGGTTCCTCCTGCTGAGCCTGTCCGCCCTCACATTCCTTACTCCCTGTACGAACCTTGTCAGCAGGGAGATGTTCCTGTGAGACGTCCAAAGTAATAGGTCTCTCGTGAGCTCGTAAAGGAACGAGGAGTGCGTCCCTCCCTGTTTCCGAATGTAGGCAAGTGCGGTGGTGTTGTCCACGTTTACTTGCACTACCTTGTTTGACACCAGAGGTTCTAGGCTCTTTAAGGCCAGATGTACGGCGAAGAGCTCCTTGCAGTTTATGTGCCAGGACACCTGTGCTGGTTCCCAGGTGCCTGACACTTCCTCTGAGCCTAATGTCGCTCCCCAACCTGTCTCCGACGCGTCGGAGAACAACACTAGGTCTGGGTTCTGTGTTCTTAGAGAGATCCCTTTGTTCTCTTCCAGAGGTAGCAACCACCACTGTAGGTGTGCCTTTATCTCCACTGGGATGGGAAAAACGTCCGACAGTTGTCCGGTTTTCCAGCTCCAAGACCTCTTGAGGAAGAATTGAAGTGGACGTATATGAAGTCTTCCTAGAGGGAAGAATTGTTCCAGCGAGGAAAGCGTCCCAGAAGGCTCAACCATTCCCTCGCCGACGTTTGTTGCTTCTCTAAGAAGAGAGAGATTATCCGCAAACCTTTTGCGGTTCTCTCTTGCGAAGGAAAAACTCGAAAACCCCGAGAATCCATCCGAATCCCCAGATAGACTAGGTCTTGTCTGGGGGTCAGCTGAGACTTCTCGAGGTTCACAAGCAATCCCAACGCCTTGGTCAAATCCAGAGTCAACTTTAGGTCCCTCCAAGCACTGTCTCTCCGATCTGGCCCTGATGAGCCAGTCGTCTAGATACATAGAGACATTCACTCCTTTGAGGTGAAGAAATCTCGCCACATTCTTCATCAGGCTTGTGAAGACCTGAGGAGCTGTGGACAGGCCGAAACACAAGGCTCTGAACTGAAAGATCCTTCCCCCCGTCATGAAACGGAGGTACTTCTTCGATGAAGGGTGGATCGGGACGTGAAAGTAGGCGTCCTGGAGATCTAGAGACACCATCCAATCTCCTTGTCGTAATGACGCTAGGACTGAAGCAGAAGTCTCCATGGAGAACTTCTCCTTCTGAACAAATTTGTTCAGAGAGCTGACGTCCAGTACTGGTCTCCAGCCTCCCGAGGCTTTCGCCACTAGAAAAAGGCGATTGTAAAACCCCGGGGAGTTTTGATCCAGTACTAGTTCTATCGCTCTCTTGTCCCACATTTGTTCCACCATCGATCGAAGAGTATCCCTCAGCACAGGGTCCTTGTACTTGGCTGATAGTTCCCTTGGTATTGACGTTAGGGGAGGAGTGTTCAGGAAAGGGATACGATATCCCTTCCTTATGATAGTCAATGAAGACGCGTCCGCGTCTATCAGTGTCCAGGCCTCCACGAATCCCAGGAGCCTGGCACCTACTGGTGCTTGGAGGAGAGATGTTTCATTTTCCCTTTTTAAAGGGATGAAAGGCAGACCTACCTCTCTTCTCCGGAGCCTTCCTTCTTGCGGGAGGTCTGGAGGTCGGACCACCTCGAAAGGGCTGCATTGATGTACTAGGTCCTTTCTTGTCAGATACCGAAACAGGTTTCTTCTTCCTAGCTGACTGCGTCAGAAGATCCTGAGTCGCCTTCTCAGTTAAGAGTGAGCAACGTCCTTCACTAACTGAGAAGGGAACAAAAAGTCAGAAAGAGGCGCATACAGTAGAGCTGCCCTCTGAGCATGCGAGACTGCCTTTGTTAAGAAGGCGCCATACACCGTCCTTTTCTTTAAAAGACCTGCTCCAAATAATGAAGAGACTTCAAAAGAACCATCCTGTACCGCTTTGTCAATGCAAGACAAAATGCATAACAGGGCTTCAGGTTCGATTCCTTCTGAATCATGGGCTTTCTTGGACATCACCCCAAGGGACCAATCTAAGAAGTTGAAGACTTCCAATACATGAAAGAGTCCCTTGAGGAGATGATCCAGTTCAGAAATACTCCATGTAATTCGTGCAGAATTGAGACTTGGACGCCTTGAAGCGTCAACCAAAGTCGAAAAATCTGCCTCTGTTGTAGAAGGGAGAGCGATACCCATATTCTCTCCCGTCTTATACCATATGCCTCTTTTCCCAGCTAATCTTGCTGGAGGCATGCAAAAGACTGTCCTGACTAAGTCTTTCTTAGACTTCATCCATGAGTCTAAGGCGTGTAATGCCCGCTTCATCGAGATGGTGGGTTTCATGTTTAGAAAAGACGAGGGCTTCTTCGTCTTAGCACTGGAAAAGAGCGAGCGCGGAGAAGGAGGAGCAGCAGGAGTCAACTCGTCTCCATACTCCTCAAGAAGCAGGGTAGTCAAAACCTTATAGTTGGACAAACCCTCTCTTCCATGATCTTCATCATCCGAGTTTTCCTCCAACTCGGGATTTATCTGAGTCTCCGTTCTCCTTTCTGAACTTTCCTCTTCTGGAGGAGACAAACTCCTAATAGGAGAGGGGCTAAGGGAATGATACTCTTTCCTCTTTCCCGTTTTAAAAGACTTGGAAGGCGTCACAAGCTCCGGCTTCTCTTGAACTTTAGAAGACGCCTTGTATGACGCTTCCCGTTCTCCGAGCGTCATGGCTGACGTCTCTTGCTGACGTCTTGATGACGCTTCGCGCCTGGAAGACGCTCCGCTCTCTAAAGGCGTCCTACTCGGCGTCACAATATTGGATGGAGCGTCACGTCTAAGATCCGCTTTGAATGACGCTTCACTTCTAAAAGACGTCTTACGTTTCTCTGGCTTTACGAAACTCTCGTAAGCCCCCGTTCTAGCTCTCGAACTCGCAGCTTCTGCAAGACGTTTAGCAGTTTCACGTCTGTCTGACGCTTCTCTCGAGCAGGTGAGAGAGGACGAGACTTCTTAATTGGAAGCGTCACGTCCTTCCGACGGGGCGCTAAAACTCCCACAAGAGATGACAGTTGTTCCTGAACCGCCATAATTATCTTTCTTGACGCTTCTCCCACGTCTAGTGCATGACGCCTTTCGTCATCACTCGGGGAAGAAGAATGAAGGGGTACTTCCGCACAAGCGTCAGGTGACGCTGACGCCACCTTCGCTTTCTTAATAGCAGACGGAGCGTCATCTGAGAAGCGCTCTGGGCTCGAATCTATGTCGGGCTTCATATGACGCTTCAGCGGTCTCGATAAGTTCGACTCCTTCCACCCTCGTTTAGGTGAGGGAGAGGGAGAGGACGAGAAACACTCGCGAAGGACGCTTTTTTCTATAGCGCCCTTGAGCCGCCTGCCATGAAGCAGAGCTAGCTGAAGGGACGTCTGACCGTTGGGATTCCCCACGACCTCCTTAAGGCTTTCGACTTTCCTTCTCCTCTGGGCATGGGAGCTTGGAAGAGGTCTAGGCCTGGGAGCGTCGCAGGGACGATCAAACGCCCCCTCCACAACACTGAGAGAACTCACTTCACTGAAATGTTCACTATCACTAGCCTTACCTTTGGAGTCAGCCATCTTGGACTTCATGTCTCTAATAGTAGCTTTCAGATTGGCGATTTCCGATGCCGAATCCGAAAAAGCACTCTGAGAATGAGATATATAGGGTGAGAATCTACATCAGTAGGATTAGAATTATCCGTGAACGGCTCAATAGGCCTTGAACACACACCTTTCAGCCGTCTAACTCTATCCCTCTCTAACTTCTTCAAATAAGAAGTCAAAGTCTTCCACTCTTCTGCATTCAATCCCTCGCATTCCTTACAAGTATTAATAGCAGAACACTGAACCCCCCTACATTTACGGCATACAGTGTGAGGATCAACCGAAGCTTTCGGTATCCTCACCCTGCAGCCTACATTCACACACATTCTCACACTCACATTAGAATCAGACATACTGAGAAAAATCCAAAAGAGTTATTCCAAAAACAGTCCACAGTAGCGAATGCCAAAACACGATCCAAATACGTCACCAAAAAGCCGAAAAACGTTGATCAAAGGTTGAAAAATGAATCTAAGTCAGGAGGTAATAACAACAATGTTGATACCACCGGCGACAGAGAAAATATGATAGAAAACGGGGATGGTTCCTAGTCCTGCCGCCCAGGGCAGGCCGGTAGATCACCTGACCTACCTGTAGCGAGTGGCGCGAAATTTGAATTTCTGTCGGGGACGACGGAGTCTTAGCTATGTATATATCTGACAGGTAAGTTGATTGTATGAAAATGACAATTTTCCATTGCTGAAGTTCTACCAAACATTCTAAAATTAATCCTTTGAAACAAACTGCCTTACAAATCTACAAACATAACTCTGTGGTCTGGAATACTTTATATTAGTACCTATGAATAATAATCACAGCATGAATTTAGCATTTTCAAGCCAACATGACTATTCAACATGAATGCACTTTTAATATTGTACATGATACTAAAGTTCTCTGCAGACACACACCCAGACTGCATTGTGGTTTGCCTTTACCTTCTTATCCATTACTTTTCTGTCTTTCTATGTGACTTTTACCCTCTATCTTTCTATGTAACTTTTACTCTATATCTAAGTTTTACCCTCTTCATTTCATTACTCTTCTGCTTGTTTCCATTGCATATTTTCAGTGCCCTTTCCTTCATAGCTAATGTCCACCTTTCATGTGCTTGTACAGCCACACCAAACAAGAGCTAATCTGGAATATTAAACAGTAAAACTGTATCTATGGGACTTTATTAATTTGAGAATAGAGCTTGAAGGAGAATACATATTAGGAGTCAGACAGTAGAATTAAATGAGAAATTATGCAAAAAAAAAAAAAAAAGGAAATTACAGAAGCTCAATAAATAGATGAGATGATGAGAAAGAAGAGATGGGGATAGCTTGAGCATGTGCTCTGCATCACTCATAGAATAATATTACATAATGTACTGTCAGCTGGGCTACTGTGGGCAGTAGAAGAGCTGCAAGGCCCAGACCTACTTACTTGGTTATCTATGAGATGGTAGTTTGGGGTTGGGTATGTGTGCACATAAAGCACAGAAAAGATACGAGTGAAAGAAAGCCTTTTGTGTTCCATGGTGTTGGAGGTGATGGAACTAACATAAAGTGTTTTCTATATAAGACTTGTGGACAGCATACTTCCACTATGGCCTATGGAACATGCTGCAGAAGGTACTAAAGGTTCTTTGCAGCATACCACTGGCCTTACGGAAAGTTACTTTCAAAATTTTAATTCTCATCTGTTCCCTTTGGTTTCTTTCCACCTAAATGTCAAGTGTTAGGAAGATTTAACAAATGCTATTCACTTTATCCTCCTGTCTCTAATTCTGATTTTGTGTGTACAGTATATACCCAATCAATAGCAACATGTAATGAAAAATTCACCAACTTACTCTTGCCATCTCCAAACTGGTCAATGTACGTAGTAGCACAATTTTTAGTACTATAGATATTACAAATAAGCAAAACTTACACTGAAGGCTGTATAAACTGAAAATCTAAACTACATTAATCATGACAGCAAAGATCCCTACAGACAAGTAGCATTGAAAGCACGACTTGCACGCCCTACTTGTGTCAGTGATACAGATTCTTTGCAGTGTTTCTTCAGCTTTCACTTGTTCTGCTTCTAACTTTAAAACCTTCCTATCCAATTCCATTGGTTCCTGCTTGACTCTATCCACCTGGCTGCAATATTTTCTGCCTCTGACCCCTTCCAAGATATCACTTCTTTCTACTCTCAATTGTTCCCACCCATTTCTATTCTCAATTGTTCCCACCCACAACTGCTCTCTGCCTTCAACTCTAACCACCACACTGCAGTACTTTCTGCCTTTCATTCTGCTTTTAATGCTCATCACTAAGCTGCATTGCATTCTGATTTTAACAATTCCTACACTGCTACATTGTTTTCTTTTAAATCTTTTCACTCCATCACATTGCTTTTTGCTTTTATCTATTCTCACAAAACTGCAATCTGCTTTTACTCCACTATCAAGCTGTACTTCTTTCTGATTTGAACTATTCTATTCCCATACAACTGTACTGCTTTCTTCTTTTGACTTTCCCCACCCAACTATATTTCCTTCTACACATACACATATCTATTAACTCTCCCAAGTTTCATAGCTTTTTACATTAAACTTATCCCACAAAGCTCTATACTTTGTGCTTATCACCCTGCCCACTAAATTATCTAATTTCTTTCTCTTGCTCCAGTTTTTATCCAGATTAAAAAACAAGCCTTCTGGGCCAGCCTTATGACTATACTATATGCATTTTGCTATAATTTTAAAGAGAATTCAAAACAACCCCAACACTAATAAGAATGCAAATTTCAACATACCTTGCAAGTAAGCTCTTGAACCAAGTAGCTGCATCGCTCTTCTTTCATACGCGCCTCTAAATTATGGGCCTGAACCCAGGGGATACCAAATGCTAAATCTGAAAAATAAAGAGCACTAAGTGGCTGAAATTTAAAAAATAAAAAGCGACTGTATATATTTTCAAAGTTGTAATGGATGATGATCTTTTCCTATTATTTCTGTCAACTCAACCTTCATTGAGTAATACAGTATTAGATAAAGCTTAGTAACTTTATTAGCTAAAATACTGTAAATGATATGCAGTACAAAAATTCCCCTCAAAACCTTTAAAGTGCATGACAAATCCTTTAACCAAAAAACATAAAAAATGGCAAACACTCGAAACTAGTTCTAAAACATACTTGCTTCCAAAAGCCAATGAATAATTCAACATCTTGAAGCATTTTAACTTCTCCAAGGATTAAGAATTATTTACCAGACATTAAGCTTTAAAAAGTTCATAAATTTAATAAAAAAATTACAACCACTCAAATCCTACTTAACGATAACCACCATAATGTAGTCGACCCTGCTCATATCATTATTTGGTATTTACTCAGCAATTAACACTAATAAATTTTAAACTCAATCATAACATTCCATAATGATCTCTAATTAACTGTCTAATTTTAATGATGTGAACCAACTTGTGAGGAGCAGAAAGAGAACACTTTTTTTATTATACACATAAATTTCCTCCTACATTGCTCTATTTTTTTTAGCTTCATTTGAACATAATTCACACTTTTCCCTTCACAATTCTGTTCCTGCACTATAATCATTCATTATGTATTTTCATTTCATTCACCACCTATGTTCACTATTCATCACTTTTTTAATCTATTTGCAGACCACTTATGTGTGTAATGTAAAAGCCCAGTCCACGCAACCAGCTTTTGGTCCGCTGCCAGACTCCCCGCTTCTGTTTGCTGTACTATGCGTATGTGGCCAAAGTTATATAGTACACGACTTTGAGCAAAGACACCAGACTTTTTTGGGGCAAGTAACAAACATGACTGCCAGGCATATGAATGGGACAAAGACTGAGGCATGAAGCCAGTGCATTAATTTTATTATAAGAAACAGGTATTTATAAGAAAAGTATAAAAAATCATTTTTATATTTTTCAAGTAATTAATATACAGTATACATGAATATAATACACGAATTAAAATATTTACTGGATCATGTTATATTTATCACTGGCATCAAATATAATTTGATATCCATGGGAATGTATTATAATTTTCTATTTCAAATGTTAGCTATTATATACATGCATTTTATCTGTATGTATGGTCTTATAAGAAATTATGATGTATACCATACAGTATGTAAACTTGATCTTCAAGTATGTATATTTAATATACATTTTTATTTTTTACATTAATTTTCCATTCTGTTCATTTTCCTCACTGGAATGCTTTCTCTGCTAGCACCCTTAAGTCTCCAACATTTGGCTCTATTAGTACTGCTACTAAGAATAATAATAATGATAATAATAGCAATGATAGTATAAACTTTATAAATGTAACATCAATTGTGGAGACTGCAAGTCATCTTTCTTCAAGACTTGATATATAGCCTTGCACATCTCAAGGATCATATGGGACTGGCATTGTTGTGAAATTCTAGTAGTATGTAGAAATATGTATAGGTGCATCCAGTTTAAAAGAAAGATTAAAGATTACTCAAGTCTGGCTTCTGGTGTCCTGCTTCACTATATAGGGGGTAATTCTGTCAGATAAAGAATGGTAGGTCTTGGGGTCCATAACTTTGGAAATGTTTGTTGGTCCCCTTATGCAGTTCTTTTAAAATAGCCGTGTGACTTCCTAAAGCTTTCCTTTTCATACCCAGCTTTCACACCATTCACCTTTACCATGCCCTTCTTTTCTGCACACATATGCCTATCAATAAGACACAGGAAAATAATGACAAAATATTTGAAAAGAGAAATACATATAGTACAACTCTATTTTGAAACTTGAAGACTCAAAATTGGGATGATTCAAAGACAAATTTAACCATATTATCCTATACTAATGCTAGAGAATTTATTTATTAATTTATAATTCAATTTTTCACTACTTAATAAATGGGCATTCCACTACCACTCATTCATTTGGCAGCAAGACACACAAGCTTCAGATAAATAAAAATATATTGTTAGTAATCTGATGATGTTAAATAGCCTTTAAACTCAGATGGTTCAAGACTGATAAGGAGGACTGAAGTAAATTTTGAATATTTGTATATTTCCAGTATCTTTTTTCTTCCTCTTAATCAATTTTACTGCTTTCGTATGTTCTTCAGGGATTTTATGTAAAACAGAGTATTCAACTGTATTTCAAGCCAAAGGAACTTTTTTTTTTACATAGGTTGATTGGTGGATGGATGGGCTATAGTACTCATTTGATCAAGTTGTATTTTCCAATATGACTGTTCATCATGGAATGTATACCGGTCATAAAAGCAGGGCTTTCTGTGCCTGAATCCCACTCAATAAACAGCAAGCTTATTTGTCTCATTTTCACACTTGAATCTTCAACACTGTCTGACAGACTCAACAATTTACAAGTTCATTACCACTTTTACAGAAATTTGGAATGACACCAGTGACATCAAGCATCTAATAACGAGAACTTACCTACTAACATCAGCATGCCTTGCCATATTGAATGCAATGACTGAGATAGTGAAAACAGGGGAGACGATATTCTGTTCTTGGCAGTGACAACGATAAGGGAAAGGGCTAGGGCTACATCATTGAGTAAAGAATCATGTGCTTTTTCACATCCTTTCTGGAGCCACCCAGAGACTTGCCAACGATGACTCTGGCCAGGAAAGTGCAAGGACTCCACTTCAAACTCGCTGTTAAAAAAAAACAAACAAGTTCATCAGCAAAATAGCCAAATATATATCTATTGACAGCATGCAATCTTTACAATAGGTTCATTCATGTCAGTGTAAAACATCCACAGTTACCAACACCAAATATGAATATTATAGCAAAACAAAAACAAAAAAATTATTCTTCATTTCTAGTACATAATGAAGGTATATGAGGTGACCCTGTTGCCACAGGTTGCATTTCCACAAAACACATTCTAAGTGGATCTACATGATTATTGTGATTCTTGCAAAGCATAGGGTGGAGTGAGAAGAATATCATCCATATATGTTTAAGGGATGTAAGGGAGTATGCATTATGTATGAGTAAGCATTCAATATAGTACGTATTGATATGGAAATGTTATATCTAAATGTTGGAAGAACATCATTTGGGAGGGATACAGATAATACCACCAAGACACAGAAAAATGTAATGGCAAAAGAGGAAAAGGGATTCACTAGAATTTACCATATATGGTAGTTTGGGAAGTCTTCCCTCCCTCTCTCAAAGGTAGAAAATCCTTAACCAAGACCATGTGGTTGTCCCATCACATTTACGTTCATGCAGTCTACAGTACATAGTTCACTTCCCCTTAGGAAAGTTTCTGTAGCATTCGAGTTGTGTGCTTTATGTGCAGACATTTCAACATGAAATCCACTAGCTTGAGTGGGTTGACTACATATTCTTAGAAATGGTAATGTATTCCATAGTTCATGCAATGATTAACAATACAGACAGGTTTTATGACCTGATGTACAGACAAAATACTTTTGTACTAATTTCTGGATATGCTTTTAAAATTAAAAAACTTATGATTCTATATTCTCACTATTTTCTTGTGCCTGTTAATCTTAATCTGATTCTATTCTGCACTTATTCTACATTAACTTGCTTACAAAAATTTTGTAGTTACCTGTCACTTTTGAAGTCTAATCAGAACTAGATTTTTAACCCTTCATAAAATACTGACTTAAGAGGATTCTAACATTAATTACCAAACAAAATAATTGGAAGAAAATCTGCAAAACATTCTGCACAGTTACAAAACGTCCGCCCAGTGTTCAAGAAATCACTATCACATATTCCAACACCATGAACAAGATTGTTATTAAGATCCATAGGGGGAAGGTCTCAAATAGTAGTCTTTTCCTTAATCAGATTTAACAACTTTAACTCTTAAACATATATGACAGCCATATCCTACCATTTTTGCAAGTTTTTTGCCATTCAGATTTCCACCATAATGTGCTAACATACCTATTGCATTTTTTTTTTCAAGGCAATGTGGTGTCTTGGAGTTACTCAAATTATTTCTGAAAGACTAGACTTAAAATTAGTCACTGTCAATTAAATTTCATACAGTTATCAGTAATTCCAAAAAATACCAACAAAAATTTTGTGTAAAAAGGGAATTTAATTTGTTTTAACAAAATTATTGATACAGACTATTTCCAACTATTTTTCCTGTTGCGCTAAAAGCTTCCCTAGTAAATTGTCCAAATCATCAAGAAAAGTTCTTAGAGCAAGTTAATTTTATTGACTTCAAACATGTGAAGCTGCACAAAAGATAATAAGTTCCAAGTATACTGAGGACAAGTCTCTGATATGTATGTATAACAAATACCCAGTCTTGCCTTATGGATATAATTTAGCCAATAGTGGGTGCTTGACATGCAGCTTTGCAGATTTTTTTTATTATTATTATTATTATTACAGGTTATATACTGTAATATACTACATTGAATATAAGGGCATGTGTATGCTCACTCTCTCTGTATGTCTATAACCAGACTAACTTTGGAGCTGTAGCTTGGTCTGAGATCAGTTTGTAAAACCCTTACACAGTGATGAGAGCTATCATTGTTACTAAATACTTATGTATAATTGCTGCACTTCTTTCACTCTATTCATTACATTTGTACTAATCCTAAATTATTAACATATCTATATAATCAAACCAAGAGTGAACATTTTTGCGACATTAGTAACATTTTGCCCTTTTATCACTTTAGAGTTTAATTCAATCCAGAAAGATATAGTACCAGTATTTACGAGTTAAGTTTTAATATAAACAAAATTCAAAAACCAAAAACAATTACAATTTCCACACTTTACTCCTAATTCATCAAGTTTAAAAAATGCCCTAAAATGAAATGCTTGATTGAAATAATTGATTCAAGCAGAGTTTCAAGTATTTTTCATTTATATATCACTTTTTATTTGAAGTTGAAAATTTAAGTTTTACAACATGAAATGCTGATTTATTTGCACTTATAAAAATGTTTAAGTTTAATCATTCAGTTTTATGGGAATTTGATTTTTACTAGCAATTCTCGAAATTGTCATCTCTCTTTAGTGTTATAAGTGACCAACATAAATCAAGGTTTTAATTTAGAAACAAGTTTGCATTACAAATTATGATACAATTTAGCAAAATTTTCCAGTCTCTTTTATACCTAGGAAATGATTTCTCAACCGTTGGGAATAATGCTTGGGAATAATGCTAAGGTTTTTTGTACTGTTTACACATTGTTCTGCAATATGATAATGCACATGTTATTACTCTAACAGTAATAATTGATTTTGCATGTATGGGTCAATTCAACCTAAAATCTCCCACTGTCTTGGGATGCAAACTTTACAGCAAAAACATCCAGCACTGCAACTGACCAATGACAAATTGACCTGCCCAGATATTTACTAATCTTGAACCTGCTTCACCATGATATATACCTTTACAACTTTGTCGTCTATTCACTCTGTAGATGACTGCTTTTGAATGCGCTTGAAAGGTACGAGTTAATAAATAATGATGACAACTGAGTAGCTGCCCATGTCCTTTGATAATTTGTTATATCTCCTTTGATAATTTGCTATATCACCTACCTAGAGATGAAGATACAGAAAACATATTAGACTCCTTTAGAAGAATTCTTTCCAAATTACACCTGAATACAGCAATGTGATCCTGCTGTTATGAAGAAAGACAACACCACATACTTCAGGAGAAGCCTGGTGCTTTGCCAGTTGGACCAGAATAAATGAAAATTAAGATTCAAAGGTGAATTTGATGCCTTGATGACTCAAAGGCTAAATGTTTCCCAAGGTCTACCCTGCCTGGAGACTGATGCTGTCCTTCAGCATCTACAGGAGGACAAATACCAAAAGAAGAGAAAGGTCATTCTGAAGAAACTAGTTGGGCTCAATAATAGAAACCTAAGGGTAATACACCGAATGAAGGGATACAGGCAGTCCTGTAACATGCATTGTAAACCTGGAAATAATGTCTTATGAATTTAATTGAAAGGTGTTGTACCCTTGGAACATCATAAGCCGAACCCGTCGTAAGCCGGGGACTGCCTGTATATAAATTTGATGCAATACAAACTGATGCTAGAGGAAAATGAGCTCATGCTCCTTGGCCTCAACTCCAATGTTATCAAGAAACAAAGACTCCTTGCCAAGCAGCTGGAAGCTGAAGCCTGATCCTTAGAAGACCAAAGTAGGTCAGGGTTGAGTAACACCCTCCATCTTTCTGTTGGCTGAAGTCCTTACCAAATGTGGAACCCATTACAAGAATTCCATTCTCACTAATGAGATGAAGGATGCTGCCAACAGCAGCCCTGGTACTATCAACACCAATGAATACCGTGAAAAATAAAACTTAATCTTGGCTGACAATTCCAAATTTCATTAAATAAACAAGAACCCAGTTGATGGCATTCAACATGACATGAACAGAACTCAAAATAATCACTGCCATGAGAATTGATTTTAGACTTCCCCCACCCTTCAATGATTTCTACCCAGTATATACAAACATAATATTATAACCTGCTATGGGCCCATCATCAGCCAAATAACAATGTACAGCTTTCCCAAATAACTACTTTACAAATGCAAGTTTCTCTTCTCAAACTATTCATAAGAACTGGACCCCAGTGCATCCAATCCAATTTTCTGAATAGCACTTTGCTCCTGACCCAAACACATTAGTATTTGCTCTGCCAGGTTTTCAATTTAATAATTAAAACAATATATTTTCTAAATACAGTATACACTATTTAAAAGTTCTAATCTGATAGTAGTATATTATATACTATGCATCCAGTATACTACAGATAAGTCATCAACAATTATGATTTATAAAAGACTCAATACTTACTCTCTTCTACAATTATGATTTCTAACGTCAACCGTATTTTCTGCTTCCTATTCATACAATATTATTCTTATTTTTATCTGTGATTAAAAGTCTGTCTCCTTTCTCCTACTATACTTTTTTGACTAAATAACTTCATTTTCTCTTTCCACCTAATCCTCTGTTCATATTTATTCATTCTAATTACCACAAAAGTATCTTTATAGTTTTTCTAATCCACAAAGCAAATAATCTAATGCAGACATGACTAAGAAAATGAGTTGATATAATTGCATACCAGCTTTTCATGATCTCACTCAAAATTCAAATCAAGGATACTATGGAAAGCACAACAAAAATAGGTCAGCTTGTCACAAGCAAAGGAAATAGCAATAGAACAGATTATCAACTAAACATATCACGTTAACAATAAATCTAAAAATTACATTGACTGATTTACTACTGGCCTACATTTGTACTGCAACAATAATGGTTGCATATGCTGGCCAAGATAAAGGTTGTATACAATGAAAATTGAGGTTTGTTATAGTAAATGGAAACAAGTCAGGAATTATAAATTTACAAAATTATTTTTAAAAAAATTAATAAATGCAATATACTATACATAGTCATTACCATTCAAGTCAATGGTAAAAGCAAGATAAGATTTATTTTTTTATACAAACCTATAACTTATAACCATATGTTTGCCATGAAAAGTTCTCAGAAAACCTTCTCCAAAGGAAGCAGGATAGCAATTTTCTTTGACAGCTGAGCAGGAAACATGTACTACTTACTGCAAAGCCTGGTAGATCCCAATGGACTACCTATCTCATTCTTCTTGTCAAAAACCTTTGAAAACTGGAATGGAGATTAGGGAGGAGGACTATAAAGTAAAAGTAAGGAATCCCTTACATAATAATAAGGTTTATTTCATTACTTTAAGAAAAACTAGGCTGAACAACTCACCCCTTATATCCTAGATCAAATAAACTGGAAGATAATGTCATAATAATGTCATATTCAAGAATGCCACCTGCTATAATTCCCCTCTAACTAAAGGGGTTATTTGTTCTGATGCTACATTAGACCTAAAGTTGTAAATCACCAGACATTTATAAATTACATCTCATAATTATTAATCAGCACGTCTAGATTCCTGCTATTACAATAGCAACAACTTCCAAATTGTTCTTGAATAGATTTAATGAAATTAATAAAAATCTTATCTCATGAGCATTAGAGCTACTTTGACATCTATAGTTTTCCTAAGCTCTTATAATTTCTCTCCTGAAGCAGTATCACCCCAGTGTGTGTGAAGTCTCTCTTAGTTTTCTAGTGCATGTGAAAACATGATTGTGCCTTGTCCTGAGTCCCTGGCTCATTTAAGGTGTACCTTTACAGGTCTAATTGGACGAGGAACAATACCTCCACAGTTTAAAGCAAGGTTTTAGGTAGCAGAAAGGTGAAAGGTACTGTATTACAATCACCAATCTTATGACAATGGGTTTTTGTAAGAAGCCTGTGGCAAAGATAGGCAAACAAAACTCCAGCCTTTTGTGTAACTGTTTGATAAGGCATTTAGCTCACCAGTATGCCAAAAAGATACATATCCCAGGAACAATCCCATCTTCAGTGGCAAACTGAGAAAGGACACTTTTCCTATGGTTCATATAGTACTCTTCCAAACTTTTCAGGAAAAGACACAGTGTGGTAGTATAGAAGGAATTGGTTGTGTGAATGAATGTCTAGGTTTTTTTTATATTATTACTAGGTTGATTAGGTTAGACAATTTTTAAGCTGTAGTGTTAGGATTTGTTTTTATCATTGTTTTTATGTTTTTGTTGAGCTTGTGCGTGAGAGATTGTTGTACATATTGATGTTTGTCTTTTCTTTTTTCATTGCAGCAGATGGGAATGAGTGAGCTGAGGCTCCCCTTCACCTGTACTGAATTTTTATGAACCTGACAGCGAAGTGGTAGTATGCTGGTAAGGCCGAGGGCCTACAGATTTCGTGGCCGATTTTCCAATTTGCGTCTTGACCTGCAGTTGGTTGCCGAGTTGGGAAAGACTTTGCTGGAACACAACTGGGAACAGGATTCGAACCTCAAGCAACAACAGTACTTCAGCAAGCAGAGGGATTGAGGGAGGTCAACGATTCCAGGCTACACATCTATGGGCAGCTGGAAATATCGAATCAGGAACTAGAAAGAACAACCAGAGGCTCTGCAGAAGGAGCTGCTGACAAGAGAAAAATTAAAAGTTTATGCAGTATCGTTGCAGTATTAGGATTAAGGAATTAAGTTTAGGGTTCTTAGGTGGTCGGGGTAATGTTAAGTTAGGTATTAGAGGATAAAATTAGGTTAAGTTGTGTACTGTAAGATTAATGTTAATAAATTAAGTTAAGGAGTATCAGAGTTTTATTAAGAATCCTTTCAAATCTGTTCCCATTAGTATCCTGCTCCATTTATGTAACTTAAAAAGTCCCCACAACAGATCCCATCTCAGAGGCTTCAAAGTTCCTTGTCAGAAGCTTAATTGTTCTATTTTACATTTCTCTTTGAACTGATTCAAAATCTGAAGCAGCAGAAAATCTCTCCTTCAATCTTTGAGGATGAAAACCTCTTATGCTTGAAGATGAGTGACTCCATCCACGGAGATAGGATAAATACTTGTGCCTTGTGTCCTTTGAAGATGAGCTGCTTAATACCTTATCCAATGAGCAGTTTAAGTATAACGTATCACTGACAGTTAGCTTGGATCCTTTATTAATTAGTAGCTTATGTCTGAAATCAAAAGGTTCCTTGAAGCTGTATGGCTGTTCTTTTGGATATGAGTGGCTTGTGTCCTTAAAACATGAGCTACCCACGTTTCTGACCAAAGATTGACTTGGATCCTTTGTGAATGAGAATCCCTCAGAAGAGGAGCTGTTCTGTTAACATAAGGGAGCAGCTCAGGCACAGAAGAGATACAGGCAGTCCCTGGGTTACGACGGTCTTGGCTTAGGACGTTCCAAGGTTAAGGCGCTTTTCAATTATATTCATCAGAAATTATTTCCAGGGTTACGACGCATGTTCCAGGGTTACGACACCTACAACACTAATCTGGCAGATGAAATATGACACCAAAACTGGAAAATAATTAATATTTGAAGGTTTTTTTTATGAAAAATGCAATAAGAATGCAGTTTACATAGTTTTCAATGCACCCAAAGCATTAAAAGTAAGGTTTTCTTAGGATTTTTGACGATGTTCCGGCTTACGACGATTTTCGGGTTACAACGCATCTCAAGAACGGAACCCCCGTCGTAACCCAGGTACTGCCTGTACTGCCAAATACAAAAATTGCGCAGCTTTGGTCAACTGGTGCCAAGATACTCTTTCAGTAATCAATACGGGGCTCAGGTCCTCGGAAGATGAGTTGCTGAAAGTGTGAGCAGCTTAGACGACAGTTTTTTGGTCAACTGATACCCAGATCCCAGATAGTCAACTTATCAAAGGTGAGATGCTCTGTGTTTTAACATGGGAACAACTCTAATGTGTCATGTGACAAGTTAATAAAATAATCTGATCAATGAGCATGCTCTTTACATTACCATGGACAGGTACGTTCTTTGTACTGCTGAGAGCACAGTTATTTCTACACTTCAGTTTGCATTGACATTTGCACTTGCTGGTCTGGGAAAGCAAACTGCACTCATCTCTGCTCTGTGATCAGAATGCCTAGCTTTTGTATAAAGAGGCCAAAGAAATTATAGATATTAAATGTACACATTAAAGCTATTTCAACTTAAGCACAGAAGAGAAAGAAAATTCTTCAGTTCATCTGCTAAGAAACTAACCAACTGTAGCAGTTAGTAGTTAAGGAACAATTTTGAAAATGAGAGAGAAAAAGGAAGTAGCTGGATCTCTCTGGGTAGCTGGAATTGGCATAGACTCTCAGACCATTACGTACATGCCAAATATAAACATAAATGCCTCAGTAAGTAGTTGGCATATATCATTTATAAGTTTACCCTTATCATTATCCATTTTAACAAAGCTAACCACAAAATAAGACAAGCTGACACAAATATCTCACTGAAGCACAAACATAAAGAAAAATATAGCAGATACAGTACCCCATAACTAAGTAAAATTGAATGAGTAAACTGTAACACCAACCTGTATCACCAGTGACTGAACCTAAGAACAGGGAAAACTGAATGGCTGCTAATAGTACATTAACACTTCAAGATTCCAGGGTATTCAAAAACATGTCTGTGGCTAATCTCACTCTTACCATTTATTGGCTTTGCAATATCTTACTACCGTTACTGCTTGCAGTAAATTTGTAGATTAAAATGTTACACTGAAGCTGAACACCTGTACTTTATTATAGTATGTGCATTAAAAAATGGAAAACAACAATACAATTAAAGTTAACAAAATATTTTCTATGGATGACATCATTTGACATCACACAAATCTCGACAGTTGGGGTTATGAATCTAAAAGGACGAAGTGCATTGGCCAACTATTTCACAATTTCTTTTATCACAAAGAGTAGTTACTGTCAGAAAGTACAGTACTCCTCAGAACAACACAACCTTATGGTGATATTCTGGCTGTATATTACCAAGTGCCAAAGCACACTAATCTGGTAAAATTATGACAAGAACAGTGTTTGATCATAAGAAAGGTTTTAATTAGCAAATGTGTGAAAAGAAGAGATAAAATGATCAACTGAGTGAAAAAAAAAAGATCAAATGATCAATTGAGTGCAAGAGAGAAAAAAGATAAAAAAAATCCAATTAAGTAGCCTTTGAAACAAGCATTTAAAGGCACAAACAAATGGGGAATGAGCTTGGCTGTTAGCCAAGACCTTGTATGCCTTACAATGCATGTCTACTTTTAAGAATGAGCTGCTCTTCCTTTGGGGAAGGTTTTGTCTGTGATCATTTCATGGTAAAAGACATAGCACTATAAGTTATGAATTTGTTATAAAACAGATACAATTCATTTACTATCTTGCAAAACACAAACAACTAGGCATTCTAGTTTATTCACTAATAAATATGAAAACCTTCTACATATACAGTATACAGTACTTACTCTCGGCCTTTGAATTCAATTAACAAAACAGTTTCATTCGTCACCATATTTGAATATCAACCCATATAAGGCAAAACGATCTAAACTGCAATGCAGTTTCTGGAAACTGGTACATCTTCGATATTATAATAAACTAAATTCATATTCAAAATTAAATCAAAACAAAAGTTTGTCAGTACGAATATTATAAAGCACCTGAAGAAAACAAAAAATAAGGCACTTTAACTCAGGCTGTATCTATGTATATCGATTATAAAAGGCCAATAGTGACTTGTCTACTATACTGCATCAACACCAATATGAAGATATCCTAAGTATAGGTAAAAATAAGGTGCCTTCTATCCTAGAGGTGTCGTACACATCAGGCTTATACACCTAAATGTTTCATATGCACTAATACTTTAATACAGTGCTGACTAGAGAGAGAGAAAAAAGCATGCAGTAACTTAGCCCATATACATTAACTGACCTGTCTAATGCCACAAGGTGCAAAAAATTCCAATATCATGCACTTATATCTGTAAAAAATTATTAATGACCAGGAATTAAATGCATTTTCTATCATTTACATCTACAAAGTCCAGTGATTAATGACAATACAATTACACCTGTGAAATTAAACAACACATTACCACCAAAGAGAGAACTATTCTATTAGCTTACCTTTGCAAAATAGTGATTAGATATATACAGGTACCTTCTTTTAATGAGGTTTGTAACTACAGATTGTGTAAACTGTCCCTATCCTCACCAAAAAATTGGAACCAAATTACACTGTACTACTCACATATAGTTCACACATGCATTTCAAGGTTAATCATGCAGTTTAAAATGGATAACGAGTTATTCCCCAGAATGAAACTCAGCCTTTCATAATGTTTTACCTTGGTCTGAAGTCAACAGCTAACAAAATAAAAAGAATACTTACACATCTTAACAAATGTATTTCATCTCTTAAGGGAATTCCACAGGTAATGATAAACAAATGAAAACTAAAACATAACTAAATAAATTTCCTTCACAGAAATAACTTGTTATCTTAGCCTTCATTTCTTGTGCTATATAAATGAACAACTATCTCAGGGATCAGGATGTGATCTAGCACAAAGAATACTTTCGTATTTCATGCATACAATATGGTATTTTTTCAGCAGGCAATTAATACAGATTAAGATAAACACACAATAATAGTAAACAGTACCCTGAACCAAGAGCACCGAAAGATAACAGCTTCATTAGGACAAACTTCCAAGTACAATATTTGAATAGATATATGTCAAGAACACATAAAAAGCCAAATCTTTAATTCAAGTATTAATTTGCCTCTAGCTTGCAACACATGAAAAGATATATGCAACAAATAAGTTGAATATATACAGAAAATATAAGATAAATGCCTAATTCAATGCAATTCCATTATTATGATTTTTGTCTGACTCCGATGACTTTAACCCACAAACTATAACCACTGTGTTACCTCTTAACTATATGCTATAAATTACAAATGGCACTAGTGTTCCTCTTCAACAGTAAGTGCATACTAGTTGTGAAGTGAATATGAAGCAATGTAAATAAATACTGTTCAGTGCTACTCAAATTTTCATTTTCATGTTAAAGGGTTATGAGTTAAAAATGTAACTAATGTTTCACTGACATGTTTTATTACGGTTTTACATTGAACTGTGCAGCTCCTTGTGAGATTGTAATTAAAATCTAAATTATGACTAACAAAACAAAACTTTCTCTCTCCATACATGCATTAATAATGCCAGAAAAGTGGAAAGCAGAGAAAGAAATTTTTAGAATACATAAAGAATAATAAAATGTACAAATGTTCAAAATAAGATGTGGAAGCAAGGCAAATGGCTCTATTTTATGAATCAACACAGTTACATAAGTTATTGAAATCATGCCAAAGGCACTGTAATTGAGGTTCATTTTCTGATATCTCTTTCCATCTTGCTACCAAAGCTTACACAAAGTAACCAGTAGTGTTGGCAAAAAGTAATGTTTCTAAAGTTCATCATTCTGTAAACTTTGTGAGGGAAGGAACGTATTTCACTGGGCGACACGGCTTCCTCGCCCAGAAATAGATTTTTCCTACGTCAAAATCCCTTTAATCCACTCCCAGCTGATGCCAATATAATTCAAATCAACACAACGGAATCACAATTGACCTCTGCTGGTAGAGTTATATTGCATAAATGTAGGCTACAGCATTACACCCAAATCTAGGAAAGCCCAAAATTGTCCTATGAGCAAAATATCCAAATTGGTAAACACTTATGAAATGAACAGTACAAGTGTGTTACTAAACTGAAAGATATGTATAACATCCACATAAAGGAAGAAAAATGTCTGGGCTCTAAACCAAGCAACGTGGTCTTGATGTGTGAAAATAAGCATAGTAGTATTGTGCTTCATGGAGCCTATAGGGAGCTCAAGATGCAAAAAGAGACAGACTCTGTAATACCACAAAGACTTGGAAAATTACAAGAGAATTTAATCTGATCATATTTTCACACACGTTATGCTCTATTATACAGCTTATAGGTAAAACCAATTGAGCACTTATAAGCTTTACAATTAAAAGTGGCAAAAGATTACAAATTAACCTGACAGGATAAAGATGAACAAAATTTCTACTTGTCAGGTCTCAAAGATTTTAATATGATTATGTACAATTTTCTTGAAGTGCTTGAAAATCCCCAGAGAAAAATAATAAAAAAATAAAAATTCTTTTTTTTAGAATAACATTTAAATACTTTATAACAAAATTCCATTTTTATCAGATACAATACAAAATTAATTGCATAAACTAAGGAAAATTCCTATTGGTAGATGCGGCAACAAAGCAATCCTGATGTACTTATCGTCTTCCCATAAGAGATGTTTGCAAAATAAAATAAAAAAGCAATTTAGGATAAAATAATAAGGCTAATAATTTCAAAGAAACCCCATTTTCAATCAAAGCCAAAGTAAACCAATACCTCACACAAACAATAAACAAGGGCATCATAATATCACTATTCTCTTCATATGATACGGACTCAAAGCTCTGATCATGAGACTGCCTTTGTAGCAAAAAAAAAAAAAAAGTGTTATAGCATTGCATTTGTAAACAATATGAAATAAATGTGGAGACAATTATAGAGTGAATTCATAACCTCTCAGCACCAAAATGGCCAATAGATTATTAGGGTGAAAATACATTACAAAAACTAAGAAAGTACACATTCCTTCAAGGTGGCAATTATTCAGGTACCACTGCCAAATTCTAGAGCATAAGAACTGCTTGTGCTGGAAAATATCTGGCAGATAATACATATCAGAAATCGATAAACTAGTACACTGTGTAAACTTTGGAGGGAAGAGAAGAACATGAGCTTTCAATAAATAAATATATGAAACCCTTCTGCCCACATCTGGCTATTCTAAAAGTGGTTTAAAGAACATGCAATTTTAATCAACAAAGACATACAGACTAATTGCTGGTGATGACCATGCATGTATATTGTAGGTTTAAAAATCAAGCACAGAACAAACTAGGACTGTCAGGTACTGTAATATACTTGGCTGTTCTGTTGACTTTACACAAAACATCTTATTTGCTAAAGAAAAGCACTAATAATCTAACAAAGCTGTTATCACTATGGGAAAATCTAGACCAGGAGGAAAACTTTAAAATTTCAGGGAACCAAACAAAAGTATTAGCATAACTACTGCAACCACACAGTAGTTTACCTATTTGCCAGTGTCTGAACAAAACCAATGAGCCGTGGGTGTGGAGTGGAAGAGGGTGGGAAAAAGTCTAACACATTCACCTAGGGGAGTGTTAAGAGTGTTTGAAAGGGTGACATCCAGGCCAGTAGGAGGGTGAGACTACTACACAAATTTATGGTTAAGAGTAAGAGGAAGGGAGCATCATCAACAGCAGCAGCAGCAGCATCAGCAGCAGTACGGTACCCTGTACGGCGAAGTGTCTCCAGTTGGTAATCGGTGAGCCTCCGCCGCTTCCCCTGACTGTCTCGGTGCAACCTTACCGGAGGGTTAGTGCCAAGCGTTAGTACCAGCATGAGCATGAACGTTAATAACGTTTGCTCATACCAAGCATTAGTACCTCATCAGGTAAAAATCTACAACAATTTGGGAAGTGTTAAACTACGCCAGTTTCTAAACTGGCAGTGAAATAGAATATGTACAACTAAGAATGAAAAGCTCCCCGTCCTCTGCATTACCCAATAAGGTAGAAATTAACTGCACTGTACTGTACTGCTTGGAACAAGGTATATACGTATTGTAGTACACTGAACACCACAAGGGGCCTACCCTACATTATTGAGTGGTAAAAAATGTATATATCAGATAGAATTGGGACTCAAATTTCTAATTATGGTCAAGATGTAAAACTTAAAAGAATGATACTTAAAACTAGGCACCATGAGTGACTAAATTTATGTTTTTATTGTTCAGAAACAATATAAACCATCTAAGGACAATAGAGTATTTATAAAATATGAAATCATTTGTAGTAACAATGCTCACAATAATATCCAATTCTTCAACCAAATATTTGAAGCTATTAATCTAATTTCATCAACAAAGAAATATAAGCTCCTAACATCTACATGTCCATCAATAGTCCCAAGCCTAGTCTGTCTAACAGGGTACAAATAACGTACATCTAACACAGCATGAGTTATTTAGTTTCCACTGAAATGCTGAAATTAAATCTTTAACCTTAGTTTATCACACCAAAAATTCTTTTAAAAGGGAGACAACTATTGGTAAACAAAACACCATACATTAAGTGAACATGTCAATAATAGTAAAAGATAGACACTAATACAGTTATACACTTACAGTCATATTCATAAAGGGACCAAGGAATATAAGTATAGATATCAAACTTTCCATCACTCCAATGATACTGGAAGACTAAACACTGCATCGCTGTTTGTGTTCAGGTCATCGACTGAGGTCTTTTGAGAGCACACAGTAAACTATGCTCATCAACTTCACAAACTAAAGCGAAAAATCCATGACACTTCAAAAAATAACTGCAGAGATTAAAAAAACTCTAAGACCAGGGGATTGTTTCACATGAACAGCAATGAATTCTTACAAACATGCGAGGGAGGAGATATACTGGGAAAAGATATGTACGGTGCTAAGTATCAAATACATTGCACAGAATACAATTCCCTGGGAACATCTGCTCGTATCATATTCATTAAAGCTAAAAAGTCTCCCAGGTTCTACTCTAGAATTTCTCAAAAAATAAATTATCAAAATACCAGACAGCATCAGACTGCATCTACAATGAATACTGTAAAATATGCTTATTCAATAATAGTACTATATTCTAAATACCTTAGTATTATGAAGTACAGTAATGAAGGACCTCATGCATGTAGCCAAGGTAATAAATAAACTGTAATTTCTCAGTAATTATCAACATGCTACTTCCACTAGAAATAACTCTAGGTAAAATATGGAGTTGCCTAAATTTGCTCAAAACTGCAAGCACTATCACGCAAGTGGCTAACCAAGAAAAATCACACCTCTTCAATGATTGAATGTATATCACTGATAAATTTTCATAAGTTCTAGCATTTGCTAAATTCTAAAAGCCCAATTTACAATTTTGTAAGCACAAAGCGAGACAGAAGTGAGATAAACTTCTCAAAAATCCTTTATAAATTTATTCTGTATGGGATGGAATTTGGAGAGCCCATTAACCCAAAATACCATAAATATATGAAGACTTAAATCTAATTTTGCATATTCATAACATTAAGCTCAATCCAAAGAAGCTCCAATTTTGACATTTCTTTTGCAATGTTTGAAAATCAAAGCATTTTTATGAGCACTGGTAGAATACTAGTGCACAAACACAGTAGTATCTCCTTGTTAATAACAATAGGCCTTGAACCTACATATGAATTAAAAATCTTTTAAATTTAATAATCAACATTACAATAAATTTTCTTAACAAGAACAAAAAGCCAATACTACATACTGCACAGTTTCCCCATTTTAATAGCTAAAAAATAAATAAATTTTAAAACCTATGCCATCATACACAAGGGCCAATAACTTGATATGCAACAGGAACTCTGCATATTTTATCCTTCTCTTTCACAAATTAGCATTCCAAATTGTGATAACAATTTTGATAATATACTACTACTGCATGAAACAACATTCTTTGTCATATGAACCTGCTTTGGAGGAACATCAAGCAATATTCGCTATTTTTTATGCATGAGAAAATATTGACACTTTATATATCTTCATCAGCTTTTTGAGATAAAACCTCTACTTAAAACACAGATTATCTAACATTTTCCTACCATCCAATAGAAACAAGCCTCAAATTTTCCACTGGGAAGCCTATGCGCATGTTAGTGCATCCACTTGCCAACATCTGATCTTAATTCATGGGAAAATTCCATTATGAAGTCTTTGGGTCTCCAAAACAAAATTTCTACCATCAAATTGCTTGTATCATACAAACCACTGCCTCGGACAGCCTTACTATCTGGCTGAAGCGATTAATCCACTTTCAAACTACAGTGTGACGTTATTCACCAGGACACTCAACAGTGCACAAAGCATCAAATTTCTTATGACGAAAATGTTTTGACTTGATTATACACTAACCGAGATTTATATTCTACCTATCATATATACTTGGAGTAATAAATTTTAATTGCTAGGCTACTACAATAAACCTAGTTATCTGTTCATTAATTTATATGATAAATGTTTATATGATAAATGTTTATAAACTGTATCTTGAGACTAGAAGACTTCAAGAAAAAAAACCTACAAAACCCTGATCTCCTTTATCAGGTGCCATTTTCTATTTACAACAATACTTATTCCAGTATTTATTTGAATGTTATGTACAGTAGTAGTTCATACGTGGAAGATGGACACAGATGTCTGCAAAAACTTATCTGGCACTTGAAAGACTAATCTACAGTAATGTGTCCTTAATGCAAAAGCACATGTGTGTGTGTGTGTGAACTTACCCCTTTTCCCTGATGGAGTGTAAGTGGTGGTTGGATAGTCTCCTGGGGTCTCCTTTGGAATCCACTGCCACAGCATCGAGCTCATCAAATGATGGTGTCACAAAGACGTCCCTCAGGATCAGCGGCCTAGCTCGACCAAATAATCCTACACCACCATTGCCACCTCCAACAAGATTACCTCCACCTCCTGTTCCTCCACCCCCACCAGCTCCACCTCCTCCATTGCCATTCCCACCTCCACCAAAATTACCTAGAAGAAAAAAAAGTTTTCATAATACTGTATACATATGTAGTAAATATTTATAGTGAAGTCTCACTTCAACAGTTTGGGGTTTTTGTTATTAGCAAACAAGTTACCAGATTGTTTATCTATGTCAAATGGCTGGTCTTGAATTAATTATGATACAGTATAAGGAAGTCCATGTTGAATACATCAAGGAAATTCTTGTGGCTGACATCTATATGCAAATCCACAATGAACACTGATAAATTATGAGTTTTAAAGTCAGTGTGAGTATTTTTATGTAAGTTTCAAACACACCCACTCAAAAAGCATTGCACCTAGAGGAGAAACAAACACATATGCATGAATTTGCATAAGAATCGGTAAACATGCTATGGTAGTTTTTCCTGTACAGATAAACCTGCAACAATTTTCAAGCACTTGATTTGACTTGTAACAGGTGATAATAAACAGGCAACTCATCATTTTGGTTCACACTTTACTCATGGTGTAATATGATTTGTAGCCAACCTCTTACCAACCTCGTGTGAACTTTTTTTTTCCTTTTCATTCAATTTCATATGCATAATTTTTCTCAACAAAAAATACACCATAATTTTTCCATAGTAATAAACATTACAGTTAAAAAAGTTAGTTTGGTGGTTTCAGTACTCCCACAAGCTATTGCCTTTCAGGCAGACATCAGCCAGGTAACACCAACCCTCCACCATGACGTCACTAATGGCAGTAATCATCTGCTAGACAGTCTCACTATCCACCCCTTGGTGGGGAGTGAATGCTGGTTCCCAAGATTATGAAGCCAACACATTACCAACTGTACCAACAAGATTGCTTGAAACATTCTCCCTTTGTTTTCTATGATTCCTTTTCTGTCATTTCTATGACTGAGTGAGTTTTCAAAAAGTCTAAATTAATCCCAACTACTGTACTGCATTAACATTAAAAGTGGAACAATGTTCAATATCTTTTAGCTACGAGCAAAAACTTGCACGGCTTCCATGAAAGCTTCAGTCTAGAAATACGCTGATTATATCACTGATTATTCAACAGGCACAAACCAAGAAACTAACAATAGTAACAATTAGATTTTTTTTTTTTTTTGGGGGGGGGTCTATCACAGTCATCCTATTTAACTGAGTGCTTTTTATAGTATGGGGTTCTTAGTTGCATCCTACCTCCTTAGGAGTCCATCACTTTCTTACTATGTGCACTGTTTCTAGGAGCACACTCTTCTGCATAAGTCTTGGCATTACTTCCACATCTATTTATTTCCAGGTTCCTTTTCAGGGATCTTGGGATCGTGCCTAGCGTCCCTATGATTATGGTACAATTTCCACTGGCATATCCAATATCCATCTTATTATCAATCTTTTCTCTTTCTTTCTCATCTACTCTGGTGTCCCATGGTGTTGCAGCAGCATTATTATTTTATTATTATTATTATTATTATTATTATTATTATTATTATTATTATTATTATTTAGTAACTTTACACTACCTAGCTAGATTTCTTCAAATGATGATCAAATTTAATTCAAATCTACTTTCCATTAGCTAAGCAGCATTTTCATCTTCGTAAGACTGAACTCATTACAATGCAAAACAATTACTTCTAATATCAGTGAATCTGACTTACATATGACCTCTTATATATTATTTAGCACTGAATCAACTTACATGTGTATACTTCTGTCCATACACATCTGTCTATGTAAGAACCGATCCACTTACGGGTCTGTAGACATTGTTCTTTTTAATTCTGGTTAGCACTGTGGCTTCTGACCTGTCCTCCTGACAACAATGACCATTGTATACCACAAAATTGTTGTTGCATTTTCTACTGTCAAGTCCTGATATGAACTGCCTGAAACACCAACTAACCTGTCTGGGCTGGGTCCACGTGTCGGCTCCAGAGACGAACCCACTATAACACTAGGAACATCACTACGTACTCCTCCAACAGATAACTCATTAACATGTCCGTGAATGGTCATGCCTGACACTCGAGATCAAAGATGAATCCCCCAGAGTCGAACTCTTGGAAGCACCAGTGAGAGGGGCAGGCAAACACTCCTGCTGCACTAACTCCGTGCTCACCACCTTCGACCTCTTACCAGGTGCCTTGATATCCTTATGGAGACGAATAGGCCCTGGAGAAGAAGGAGCACTTGCATCATCTCCACGCACGGGGGATGTTGCAACACGCTCGCGATGTGCATGGACAGGGGAGGTTGCAGTACGCTCGCGATGTACACGGACGGGGGAGGCCACAACACGCCAACCATTCAATGCAGAGGACAAAACAGCCACTGCAGATTGCACAAGGGAAGATACACTAACACTCTCCGAAACACCAACACTCTCGAGAACACGTCCGCGTTGTTCCTCCCTCGTAGGCAAAGAAAGAACAAAGTCCTTAGCCTTCCAACGCTTGATACGCCAACGTGGTGTAGAGGGAGAAGAGGGAGAGGAAGACAGTACTGGTTTCTTATGTGATCTCTTCGCAGGAGGCGGGGACAAAGCAACATGTTTCCTTCCAGTCCTCCCAACCGACAAGGCAGCCAACTTATCATTCAAAACAGAGTCCAACCTCTTAAGCACTGCCTGGCATATAACCTCAGACTGATCTGCAAGAGAAGGCTCTGATGACATGGAAGGGAGATGTAGCGAACTGGGCGGCAGAGATGACGTCACAGCTGAGAGAGGCTGTGCAGAGGAGATGACTGGGAGTGACGTCATCGATGGGAGTGACATCACAGAGGTGATGACGTCATGGCTTCCCCTCGGTGTGAAGGGGAATCAGACGCCACTGGCAAAGGAATACACAACAACGGATCCCGTGATGTCATCAATGGGGCTGACGCCACGCTTCCCTCCGACTCGAAGAATCGGCAACAGTCACTGGCGGAGCAATACAAGATGGATGACCTCGGCTAACTACAAAGACAAGGCCGGGAAGAGGGGGGATGGCCTGCCCAGCCTGAGGAGGGGGGCAGCGAGCCTCCATAAAGTGCGCTAGCAACCCCTCCAAGGACGGGGGACCCCCTAGCCCAAGCATCTTCCAAATCGCCGCCATCTTGGACGCCTCTGACTCTGGAATAAATGAGAATGATGAAAAAGCCTCCCCCTTCCTGAGAATCAAATTAACTCCCGAAGAAGAAGGGGCAACATTACAAAAATCAGCCTGGTGGCCTCCCAATACTTCCAGTGACAAATCAATGGAAGAAAAGTTAGGAGACACAGGAACAACGCTACTATGGGGGTGAATACTGCAGGAGACGAAGCATCGGGAAGAGGCGAAAAACCATCCCAAGAAGGATGAGTTGAAACCCTCCAATGATCTCTCTTGCTATAAAATTACTTCCACTGCTCTTAAGGCCATGCCCGGCATTCCGAGCAAGGATTCGTTATAGTACAAAAATTAGAACGGCACCTGCTACACGTGATGTGGGGATCAGTCGCCGCCGAAGCCAAAAAACAAGAACAAGGAAAACCTGGAATTCCAGGGCACACACGTTGATGAGGCCAAGAAGGAGCAGAACCAGCCATAATATCAGCCAAACACACACACACACACACACACTAAACACAAGCGAAACTGGAAATGAACCAGGTAAAGGCCAAGAGAGGTTAACCACGACTCTCGCCCAGGCAGTTAAAGAAAAGACTGATGCAGTGGCATAGGTGAGTGGTCCTTGACCACTCTTCGCCCGATCTACACATGTGTTGCCAGATATCACAAGATTCCTTGCTTTTGTCTGTTTTTTAACCGGATCCAACTAGGCGCTAGAAATTATCCTATTGTTAAGACCGGAGGTTTGTTCGCGTATGGACAATTTCATTTTATAAGCTAGGACACTGTCATAAATATGCAGTTTTCCCTTGATTAAAATCTATTCAGTTGTTATTCAAACAAATAAAGATGGCACAACATCTACTAATGCAAGTACGTACGTACAGTACAATACATGTGCTCACATTTCACAAAGTGCCATGAGCCTGTATCACTTCAGGTATCTCACACAATGTGACCCAAAAACCATGTGTTTAAGAGAAACTGTGAAGTGTTTCAAATTTCAAATGCAAACAAAGGGTTTTTATTAAAAGATATACTCCCTAATAAAAATGATAAATGAACTTTCAACATACGTATTCTTGAGCCTGTGCAATTATGAAATATTACTAAAACACCATTAAGCAGTTATAATAAAGCTTTCAATAACTAATTCTGTACCTGGAAATTCAGGTTGTTAACATTAAATGTTAAATTTTACACTTACTAATTTTGCTGCTAAGAAAATGTACACTTTACACAAAGGGTTCCTACTAAAATCTCGATATACTGTTTGTAATCAAAAGAATCATCATATAATTCAGTAACACTTATCATACCTGAAGAGGCTGTGGAGGCAGGGTCATTTTGTACGGCTACATGGGATGGTAGGTGGAGAGGGAAAGTCTTCCAATGGTAGAGGACATCCTCTGCTACCTGCAAGGGCAAGACGGTTTTTATAATTCTGTGTCATCATCAATGGGAAAGACTAGAAAAAAAATTTTAAAAATTAAAAAAAATCTTATGGCTTCCATACACAGTTCAGAGCCAAAAAATACAATCTCTATAAAGTCAAGATTGTATATAGTACTATACAGTATACTGTACTACATAAATATAAATAAAAGCCTCTCAGAATTAAAAATACTGTCTACAAAAAAGTATCATAAAATACCTCCTATAGATTCTAGAAAAACATATCTTTGACATTATGATCATTTTTCCCAAACATCTTTCCATGATCATAGTAATAATCACCCAATGAGTACCATTCAAAACCAAAACCATAGTGATGGATATACCTAAACATCATTCAACCATCACTATTTTACATCATTTTGCTAATTAGTGAGACAATAAAATTAATGACTGCATAGTACAGGAATGGAGGAAACTGCAAATTTAAGATAATTCACATTCTTCTTGCATATATAAACCTATAGCTTTTTACATGATATACCTTCGACTAAAGCTGAAGCTGAAGCTTGGTAATAAGGTAGTTTACTAGCAGTGAGTGAGGGTGAATTTCCCACTCGCTCAGTGAATAGTCCACTTTTTCCTTTGGCAACAAGGACATATGGGGTTGGTCAGAGATGGGCTTATGACAAAAGACTTCAGAGGCTTCCATATCTAAGAAAACTGCAAATTATGTTGAATATGCAATTTTTTGCTACTTAATTACAAACCATGGCTGGGAGGATTGTCCACAGAATATTACTGAGATTGTTCTGTCACTTGAAATGAGCAAGATAAACCACCTGTTCAGCCTAGCATATCCGGTGCTACAGCTGACATAGCCCTGTTCCAGAGTATGGCTTGTATGCAACTTTATTCTAGGAATATAGTATACTTTCCTGTGTGGGACAGGATGATCAGCTCACAAAGAAGCACACCACTGCAAATTCCAAGATGACACTGCTTTTATTGCCCAATCACACCCAACTGTTTGTGTGACAAAATATGTCATAAATGGGAAGTTATTTATACCCTCACTCAATTCCCAAGAAAAAGACAATTGGTTGCAGGGTCAGAGAAAACAGGTGGAGGTGAGATGTGGTTCTCTCCTAGTGGAGCTTGGGCAGCTACACATGTTGAGCAGTCACCACAGATTCTGAAGAGGAAATACCTGAGGACTACAGACATAGCAATGCTCAACTTCATGAGCCCTTGCCCAGAGTAAGTTGGCATTATCCTGGCCCGATGACTTTGATGATTTACGATTCTCCAAAGCCAAAACAAGACTGCATTCTTGAATACTTTTGTCTTGTGCCTCCCACTACGCACTAGCAAACAGTTGTTGACACTCAGGAGTAAGATGCTAAGTCCTGATCAGGAGAGGCATTTTAACATGATCATCCCTACAAAGTTTCAAAGAGGGAATTGAAAGGGTCTTGAATCTCTTAGTCACTGACAAGTTCTGCAACTCTGCCAAAAATTCTGAAACAAACAAGACTAAGAGGGAGAGACAATGCAGCTTGCCTACTCGCTTTGCTAATGCTAAGGCTAGCAAGAAGACTGTCATGGTTCATACAGCACATGGGTGAGGCTACAGAGAGCAAGAGTCACATCCCACAGTGGAGACCCAAGTCCATGAGGTGAGCAAGACTGCTCAACTGAGGCAGAGTGGTCCAGCAATTTAAAAAAAAAATCCTAAAATAAGTCTGTTCAGTAAAAATACATTTGCATAGTTTGAACATTGTAAGTTCCAACAACTCAACTAAAGTATATAAATACATACTAGATCATTCCACAATTTGGGTACAGCAAAAACAAACTTCTAGAAAACTGTGGTACAGTATTGAAATTCTCAAAAGAAAGGAAAGACTGTTAGAATTAATGTCTTATGCTACATTACTTGGTGGATCATTTATTCTTTGAAGATCTGACTATATAGGATGATCAAAATGATATAAAAAAAATTTATAATGCCTGCACAATGAGCCAACCTAACAAGGGCAGGGAATAATTATCAAGGTTTGGAATAAGAAAATCAATGAAAGACAAGTATCTATCCAATAATGTAAGATGTAAATCAGCGGCAAAAGACTAAACATCTGAAAGGATTTCTCAATATGCCAACTTTTAGCGCAAGTGAAGAAGAGATGGACCCAATATTGTTTTTTAAAGCAAATTTCCAATTAAGAATAGCACCTATGATTATAAACAAGTTGCATATATTTAAAGAAACACATCAAAAACAGATCTGGGTAAGGGGATCCATCCTGTGAATTTTGTTAAGTTTATTTTCATAGCCCATACTCTGTACCATGCAGTAATTTTAGCCAAATCTCAAAAATGAGAATCTACACCTACATGTCTACAATCTTCTAGTGCCCAGAGGAGACCAACTGACACTTTAAAAAAATATTCTCCCTGGAGTGATACAAAGGACATGTTAAAGCCATCTCCAGCTTCCCTTCACTATCTTGGCAATGTACAAATCTTCCATAATTTCTCTCATGTGTAATTTTTCACTACATCCCGCCATCTAATTCCCACAATGCACTACTGTACTGTATTCTTCCTAAAGTTTTAATCTCAAATCAACAAAATATTTTAGATATACGTACAATACTGTACAGTAGTTTCTAAAGCCATTCAATACCATGAAACATGTCTGGTACTTAACAGATTAGACTAATACGTACGTACATATATTTGGTCAATTTCATATGATATTTCATTCTACTTTTGATTTCCAAATCTCGTTCAGGCTAATCAAGATGTAATTTATCTTTTGTTTTAGGCTTTCATCTCAGGAGAACCTGTTCTGGATATCAACTGTTGTTAAATATTTGAAAAATTCCACCTCACTACTATTACCTCTTCTACACCCACTGTCATGTCATGTTTATTATTTCTGTTTTGCTTAGATTTACCTCATATTCCATCTAGATATATGGTGAATTCTATTAGGCAAGCATGCTGCAAATTCAAGAAACAAGACTCCATCACTAACTTTGCATCTAATACTTTGTTCATGGGTAATTTCGGTTAGTTATACAGATTTAACAGGAATACATCAGTGATGTAAGACCCTTCCTTTATATTGGTCTGTGGACATTGTCATATGTATTCTCATTATCAATAAAAACCATGAGTAGGGGATTTCCAAATTTCAAAATTCCATATATGTACTTGTTCACCTTCAAGCATTTAGTCAATTTATTTCCCAAGGCTATTAAGAATAAGCATACTGAATTTTTTCATCATAATGAATGTAAAGGAAATGTCTGATATCATTGCACCCATGACCTCAATAAATACTTTGCCTCATGTTGTCTTTCTTTTCCTCTTGATATTAATAATTCATCCCCCCCTTTGACAGGAAAATCCCCTAAGGCCCTGTCCACACTACCGGGCACTGCCCAACGACGGGCAAACGCTGTTCCCATAACCCATTTCACTGTACTGACTGGCAGATTATGGAGCCAAAAAGATGAGTGTGTCTGGTAACAATGCTTCAGAAGCGAGAGAAAATATAAACCGCTGGAAATGCCTTACTTTTACTGAAAGAAAATTTATTAAAAATTCAGCAATTCCCTGAATACATGGCTTTTACAGCATCATCCACCTATTTTTTTATGTATACTATCCCTTAACGTTTCTCATGTTTAATTTAACTTCTCTATCAACACATGTGTACCTACCTTGTTCTAATTAGCTTTCTTCATCTCCTCCCTTAATGTTTCATACAATTCCCTCTTATTTTTATCTATTCTTTATTGTATCCCAGGTCTCATCCAATGTCCAAGGATTTTGTTGTTATTCCTTATCCTAGTACTTTACTACTTTCCTCATTGATTGTCTGTTCCTCCTCTGGGATGGCTTCTGCGACTGCAAATCTGTTTCAATATTCAATTGCAAAAGCCTCTAGATATAAATCTTCAAGAAGCTTTACTGTATTAAACCCCGTTTTAGTGTGACAACAAAATATTTGTGCTCATTGTCAACATTTATTCCTCTATACTATAGTAGATTCACTTCAACCGTGCATCTCATGCCCAGCGCCTTTCCTTACGACGCTCCTGATTGGCTGTTGATAAGCCAATTACAGGGCTGGAAACTCTCAGTCTCTCTCTAGAGTTCACGTACGCAATATATGTGTTCCAACATCTTTCAAACAATATAACTGTCATTACACCTCAGTTTTACTTATAGAAAAGTAGCGTTTCCAAATTTCATTATTAAATACCTCAAACTAATGATTTAAGGATTACAATGGAATTATGTACTTCAGTAAGCTTAATGCTAAAATAAATTATAGCGAAACAAACATAAAATTCTTAATATGAAATATATTCTTTCATTCCTTACATGAGATCGCAGGGCATTCATTATCTTGCGTTTCATACAGTTTTGTAGCTCAAATTTCATATAAGACAATGCTACCAATGAATTATAAGTAGGACTATCAATGTGAAAATAACTAGCAAAAGATTAAGAATATTAATCTCCCTCTCTTATCTTCATGTAGTCAGGTGTTGCTCACGTGATCACTCAATGACGTCATCATCATGATCACGACCACGACCCCTCGATAGAAGTCTTATGGGGAAAAATATTAAGACTTCATTATCATCACTATCATTATTACCATCATCCTTTCATATCCTATTGTGGAAATCTCTATGAAAAAACTGATACTTAGATATTGATACCTTATGCAAGAAATTTATTCATCCCATTGATTTTACTTTCCTACAATCAGTCCTCCTATATCCCTCTCATTATTCCTTTTTATTATATGTTACGATTTTCTTCATAATTCTTATATCATCATAATTCTTAAATCATTGGCTTGTCGATGTTTAGTGATGCAATTGGGAAACACTACTTTTCTGTGGGTAAAACTGTGGTGTAATGAAAGTTATGACTTTTGAAAGAGGAGAGGTGGAACATGCATCCTACCTATGTGAATGCTCTCCAGAGACTGAGAGTTTCTAGCCCTGTGATTGGCTTATCAACAGCCAATCAGGAGCGCCGTAAGGAACGGTGCTGGGCATGAGATGCACGGGTGAAGTGAATCTACTATAGTTCCTAACATTCCTTGAGCTCATTTTCTCTCTTGATTAATAGAGATGTCCGTGTGTA
>NC_061105.1:34522163-34534663 GCF_015104395.2 Macrobrachium nipponense
GCGATGGCGACGTCATATGCATGCTTGTGTATGGTTGAGTGCAAGCATAAATATTATACAGGGTGTCCATAAAGTTCCAGTACCATTACAAGTATTCATTGCTCATAAACCATATAACATGAGAGTAATGCAGTTTTTTTGTAGAATGTTCTACATTTCCCTCAAGTTTACATTCAGAGCACTTCATTCTACAAAAAAAAAAAAAACTACATTACGCTAGTTATATGGTTTCTGAGCAATAAATACTTGTAATGGTGCTGGGACTTTATGGACACCCTGTATACAGTAAAAAGTAATGACCTATGTAAGTACAGTTGAAAATAACCCCCCCCCCCCTCGACTGAAATTTTATACTGAGACGAGAAAGCGCGTGAGGCCAGAAGGGAATGCCCGTCCTGGTTGCCATATTCTCACGATGCGACGGAAAACACGCTCCCACAATATGCGCAGGCGCGTAGACACAATTGTATAAATTTATCCAGCCGCGCTTCGTGGGATCTGACCTTTTTACGGGTTGACGCAGCTGCGTAGAATACACCGGAAAGAAATGAATAAAAAATAATTGCTTTGTTTAGATTTCCGAGTGTGACGGAAACATTGTGGGGAGAGAGAGAGTTGGTCGTCAGTTCTCGGACGGATGCGGAGTTGCTAGCTCCAAGACCTTTTTAAATGTTGCCATACAACTACGAAGTAAATTATTCTGAGTTTTGGTTAAAAGAGGGAGAATGTTAGTTACGATTCACTACACAAGGAGACCACCTACCAGCCAACCCAGCTGTGAATAGGTAGCATCTCCAATCTGAATCTAGATAAAAGCATGGAGGCTAGGAACCTGAACCCTAGTGATGCGCTGGAAACCGGTGACTACTCTCTTTGCGCTACTCCTCTTAAAGGCAAAAACAAATACACATATCTACCTATGCATTAAGCTACGAATGTTCTTTAATATCCAATTCGCTTTACCTCGGAATCAATATATTTTCATATATGTTAACCGAGGGGGAATTTCTTTAGTTGATAATAATTTCGTCCCCTCGTGGATTCGAACCAGCGGACAGAGGAGAAATCAGGACTTTAGTGATGTTACCGACTCGGCCAAGAAGTCGGTAACGTCACTAAAATCCTGATTTCTCCTCTGTCCACTGGTTAGTATCCACCAGAGGACGAAATTATCATCAACTAGAAAATTCCCCTTCGTTTAATATACATAAAAATATATTGATTCCAAGGTAAAACGAATGGGATATCAAAGGACATTTGTAGCTTAATGCATGTATAGGAATCACGGTGATATGATAAAAATTCATATCTACCTACCTACAGAAAGCACACACACACACGCGCATATACATACTCCAGGGAGGAGCACAAAGGCAGTCACTATCACTCTCGGCTTTCAATTAATGAAAAGATGGATGGTGAACCCCTTGAGCAAAATCTTCCAAATCAGTGAGGTCCTATAATATGCCTGCATCGATAGACTGTAAATTATTACCAAACAGAACAAGACTTGAAGGGTCTAGTCACCAACCGTTCTCTCTCTCTCTCTCTCTCTCTCTCTCTCTCTCTGCTTCATTAATGGCATATGGCGGAGCCATTGTTCTGCAGTAAAGTCCCATAAACCGCAGCTGGAAGGAAAGACGACACGCGCTCACGCACACACGCCTATGGCTACACTAGGGTCGTGGTGCTGGGTAATCCGGGTAGTACTGGGGTCGTTTTAGAGGGCAGTGGAAAAAAAAATAATAATTTCTAAAAACTGGGAATTTGGCATACAGGGAGTAGAGAGATTTCACTTGTACAGATAAACAGGGGACCTGAAAACTTATTAAGAGCAATAATCTTCACTATTACTGTAGACACAAACCTACATTATATTATATTAAAGATTGTAAATGGAAGCAATACATACATCATATACATCTAATAAATAAATAAATTTAAATAAATCAAAGGAAGGAAAGACAAAAGACCGTGATATTTTTGTTACTCTACCCATTTTCAAACAATAATGGTGTTGGTAGTAAAAAGAAGCATTGGTTCTACAAGACGGAATTTTGACATCACGGCCAGTTAGGGGGAAAAGGTCCATAATGGACGACTGAGAACTGATGACAAGTTTCAATCTTATTGGAAATAGGATCCAAATTATACGGCCAGATCTCAGGTCACTTTTTCTCTACGACGCCCAAGGAGGCATCCCATATAAAGTAAAATATGTGATTAAAACACGGCGGCAATTTATTGCTTAATTACCACAAACGGGTGGGTAATAATACGTTAACGACCATAAGTGGAGAACGAACCCTTCTGGATAATCACACGAAGCACGGGTTAGAACTGCCAATCAGTCATTAACATCTGCTCTGCGGTTTGTAGTCCCATGACATTATTTTACTGCAGGGTGGACGCGCCCATATGATTTTCATCAGTAAACGTGAATTCCCATCAAAATCCCGATCACGTCATTGACCAAAATCCGGTACCCGGATGCTTTCGACAAGACTGCTGAAACTAAGGAGTAGTCTACTGAAACTAGGGAATAGTCTACTGATTCTAGGGAATAGTCTACTGAAACTAGGGAGTAGTCTACTGAAAATAGGGAGTAGCCTATTGAAACTAGGGAGCAGTCTACTGAAACTAGGGAGTAGCCTACTGAAACTAGGGAGTAGTCCACTGAAAACAGGGAGTAGCCTACTGAAACTAGGGAATAGTCTACTGAAACTAGGGAGTAGCTTACTGAAACTAGGGAGTAGTCTGCTGAAGCAAGGGAATTGTCTACTGAAACTAGGGAGTAGTCTGCTGAAAATAGGGAGTAGTTTTTCAGCTACCACAATACCGTAAGTCTTCAGTCAGTTATATCTCAGGGCGAAATTAAACAGCCAACGTTTTTGATGCATATATCATACATTGCAAGGGATGTGATAATGTACCATTTGTGGGTTGCTATTTGTTTCAGTTAATAGCATGAATTTGACCAAGAGGCGTCACTGAGGACATGAGACCATCCATCTCTTTGGATGTCATCCCTCTCTCTCTCTCTCTCTCTCTCTCTCTCTCTCTCTCTCTCTCTCTCTCTCTCTCTCTCTCTCTCTCTCTCCTAGAGAATTAGCAAGAACAGAATGGAATACATACGCACTGTGTAGTCCACGCAGAAATCCATTCTTGTAAACTAATATTATCGAATCCACGACTGTTTTTTAATGCGCACACAACCAACATAATGTATTCGTGTCGCAATAAATTTAAAAATAATCAACACTGTCAAAAATTTATATTTTCGACCTTTGCATATCAGGCTAATTATTACGCCAATTAACTTTCAATGTGACATTTATCCAGCAAATTAATTTTTTTCCCAAATATGACAGTACATTAGACTTCCCCTGAAATTGTCCACTGAAATCTCTTTGCATAAAAATAAACACCATTAACACGAAAATAAATGTAAAAAAAAACAAAGATTTTTTCTTTTATATGACGTGGAAGCTTTCACAGTAGGTCTGTTTTCCCTCTTAGCTGAATAATAATAATAATAATAATAATAATAATAATAATAATGACAAGACAGAAAGAACAGAGGACTGGCACAACAAACCAATGCACGGACAATACATGAGACAGACTAAAGAACTAGCCAGCGATGACAATTGGCAATGGCTACAGAGGGGAGAGCTAAAGAAGGAAACTGAAGGAATGATAACAGCGGCACAAGATCAGGCCCTAAGAACCAGATATGTTCAAAGTACGATAGACGGAAATAACATCTCTCCCATATGTAGGAAGTGCAATACGAAAAGTGAAACCATAAACCACATAGCAAGTGAATGCCCGGCACTTGCACAGAACCAGTACAAAAAGAGGCATGATTCAGTAGCAAAAGCCCTCCACTGGAGCCTGTGCAAGAAACATCAGCTACCTTGCAGTAATAAGTGGTACGAGCACCAACCTGAAGGAGTGATAGAAAACGATCACGCAAAGATCCTCTGGGACTATGGTATCAGGACGGATAGGGTGATACGTGCAAACAGACCAGACGTGACGTTGATTGACAAGGTCAAGAAGAAAGTATCACTCATTGATGTCGCAATACCATGGGACACCAGAGTTGAAGAGAAAGAGAGGGAAAAATTGGATAAGTATCAAGATCTGAAAATAGAAATAAGAAGGATATGGGATATGCCAGTGGAAATCGTACCCATAATCATAGGAGCACTAGGCACGATCCCAAGATCCCTGAAAAGGAATCTAGAAAAACTAGAGGCTGAAGTAGCTCCGGGCCTCATGCAGAAGAGTGTGATCCTAGAAACGGCACACATAGTAAGAAGAGTGATGGACTCCTAAGGAGGCAGGATGCAACCCGGAACCCCACACTATAAATACCACCCAGTCGAATTGGAGGTCTGTGATAGAGCAAAAAAAAAAAAAAAAAAAAAAAAAAAAAAAAAAAAAAAAAAAAAAAAAAAAAAAAAAAAAAAAAAAAAAAAAAATAATAATAATAATAATTAGGTACCAGGTGGTACGGCGCCTGCGGTGAGGTATACACACACACACACACATACTACATACTACATACATACATACATACATAACATACATTACATTAACATAATAAATATATATATATATATATATATATATATATATATATGACGACTATAAAAGTCTGAATGGTCCACCAAATCACTGCGATTGATTTGATTTAACATAACGAAATGATTTCACGGCTCAATGACAGGTACAGGAGCCAGTGAATTTTTATTCCGCCATAAGTGATCGTACATTCAGTATTAATATTAATAGCCACACCAAAAATTCTCTATTCTGTGTTACGTACAGCTGTTTGATTTATAACGAGAGAGAGAGAGAGAGAGAGTTTAATTTTCTGCGTAGCGGTCTGGTGATCTCATCGCCCAACTAGGCTTAGTGATACAGCGCTAGGATAAAGTTTGTCAAGTTCTAGGATCGCTCCGGGCCTACCACCCACCAGTCTACCCAACTGTAAGGAAGTACCAGATTCTGCTAGAGCGAAGAAAAAGGGGCGTGGTTTCAGCAACCTCATCCATAAAGTCTCGCTGAGAAACCAAAAACCTGTACCCTTGGTCTACTAAAGAATATTCTATAGATCTTGGCTGTATCCTTCTGACAGCGATCCTTCCAAAGAGGATAAAATGTTGACCGTAACCTGAGAAACTGGCAGACAGGTTGGCACTCACACAGACAAGTAGTCGAAGTTAAGTATATCTAGGAACCAATTGGTCACCTAGCAACGGGACCTACAGCTTATTGTGGGATCCGAACCACATTATATCGAGAAATGAATTTCTTTCACCAGAAATAAATTCCTCTGATTCCGCGTTGGCCGGGCCGAAAATCGATATTCGGACCACCGGCTTTGTAGCCGAGTGCGAAAACCACTCGTCCAACGAGGAACTTGGCAAGTTTTGGAAATATTACAATCTCAGATAAAGAGGCGGATAATCAGATATAATGTACAGACAACGCGAACAGAAAGATGGGAAATGTGCAGATGCCAGATGTACGACCAGGCAGACGGATACACAGGCGAATCCGCAAATAAATAACCCACAAATTAACAAACTGACAAACATAGATGTGACAGACAGGCACATACACAAAAATACAGGGAGAAAATGTAAACACACGTAGACACAGCAAAACAGAAACATGATGGATCAAGCGCAGATAACAAAAACAAACAGAGATAAATATAACAGACAGACACGTGACCATACACTTATACAAACTCTAGCCATGGAAACATTTATAGAACCACAGACACAAGGATGGACAAAGCACCAAACGAAGACGGACAATCAAACGGTGAGAGAGTCAAACAAACAGGCACATCCAGACAGACAGGCGACCATTGTGCGTTGGGTGTAATTTCATACGACAAACACCACGTAAGTACAATGACGCTAAACTTGGCTGGAAAAAGTGCGTACATCAAAAGGGTGCTACACAATCTAAACAAATCAGCAGGGGAAAAAATCCGTTCAATGTAAACTAACAATAAATGATAAGTCATTCACAGTGGGGCGTATGACGAGTGAAACTCATGGATGTGTGTTTGTACGTATGGTCGTAAAGGAAAAACGACTGATAAGGTATTAATGATGAGGGGGATGACTTGCAAAAATTGTCTAAGTATATGCGTATGGTATGAATGTGGATATGAATGACTATGAGCATCTCTTGACATACAGCGCTACGGAATTTTAAAATCCTAATTGGAAGGCTTGAGGATCCTGATTGCAAGATAGCACTTGACAACGTCCACAGACCCCTTATATGGAAGTCTTACGTCACTATGGTAGATGCAAAGTTAATGTTGATGGAATATTCTCAAGTTAATTTAGAGTAATCGGTGGTGTCCTGCAAGGCGAATGCTGTCACCTTTACTGTTTGCCCTTCTCATATAGATTTTATTATGGAAAAATGGTCGGAGATCGGAGATGTAACAGCGGTTTTAGATTGGATTAATAAAAACTTAAGATTAGAATACGCAGATGATGCTGTTTTACTTTGAAAAAAAAAGACACCCCAAAAATTAAAAATTTTGCTAAATAGCAAGCAGACTATATATATTAAAGTAATGACACCCAAAAGAAATCTTTAAAAAAAAAAACAGAAGTAATGAAGTAATTTGCACAAAGAGATGAAATGACATTAGACAGAAAAGATTAATTGCGTTGAATCTCTTACAATATTTTTCCAATCATATATCGTAAAGTTTCAAACAATGGGAAAGCTGAATAAGATCTGGATGTCAAATAAACCGAAACTGCGTACGAAAGTAAGATTATGCAAAAAGTCTTGAATGATCTCTACTGCTATACGGATGTGAATCATTTTATGACAACGAAACTGTATCTGAAAGATTTTGTCCTGTTCCTAGAATAAAGAATATGACGAGTCAGATGACAGGACAGAGTCAGCTACGATATCATAAACGAATTCACAGAAGTTCCCTATGTATACGTGAGATAAGGACGAAAGGAAGATGGAGATATTTCGGACATGTTCTTCAGGCAGCTCCTGGAAGGGAAGGGAGTCCACAAGAGTTGGAAGACCCAAGCCTACTTGAATGAGAAGGAGACTAGAGATGAGTGGAGATTTGTGGAAGATAAAGCACCTAAAAGATTACACATAGGCCCTTTGCATCATGGTGCGCTGTAACATACATACATAATTATAGAATATATATATACTATATATATAGATATATTATATATATATATATATATACCAAGCCATAAATGACAAAACACCTCAGAATTCACTTCATGCACAACATCAGAAAACTTTTGGAAATAAGCTGCTTAGTTTGAGCCGTCAAAGAACCCACCTACTACGCCAAAGCGCCTTTTCTCAATATAATCGGTTTTGACGTCATGAAATAACAATGACGCCATCAAGTGGAAATGACATCATTCCCTTTATACGGTACATATATAGGCATATTCTGAAAGCAGCTCTACTTCGGTAACCTTTAACATTACGGGAGAATATTGGGGGACACAGCTGTCAGTCACCGTATTCGTCTGTCGCCTCAAATATAGAATTCAGCCTCATTAACGTACAACTTTAAGAGGAGGGATAAAGATCGGCAGCAATATAGACTTTTAAATGAATTCAAGTTGGTCTTTCATAAATAATGAATACAATACATATATAGATGTACATGCACCCGTACGCATACTGTACACATCTGATATACGCCGCTCTCAAGTTGACTTCCAATATGAGAATTCTTAATGCTCACTTAGTAGGCAACAGGTACCTGATGATATACAATATTTTATACATAAATCAATAATTGGACAGACAAGATGCAACTCTTACTGACTTGAACGTCTGTCACGGCACCTTCACATTTCATCATATTTCATCCTTTATCACGAAGTTTCCTTCTAAATATCTAGTAAGATCTAGATTCCATTCATGATTTCCCCTCGAGATGATCAAGGTGAGAAAACAAAAGGAACCTTCTGCCTCTCTTAGGAAGACTGGCATAAAAAAAAAAAGAAGTTAGCTGCAACGTATTGAAAAAACTGCAGTTCGAGAAAGCTTTTCATGTTTGCATTCAGCACAAATGGGATCCCCTAGATTTGACTTGTATGGAAGTCCCCGGTCTCAAATGCCACCTTTTCCCTTTGGTCGTCAGGACGGAACGTGTCCCCATAAACATTTCGTGTCGTCCTCGTGACCTTACGGATCAACACTTGGCTCAAAACGCAGTTTGTTATCAATCATGGTCTCATAACCTCTTCCAAGGGGTTCGCTGGTGGGTTCTCAAGGGATACTTCATACAGTGACATCATTTTCCCTTCCACTTTTGCGCAGTACTCTCATGCACATTGATCAAAATGTGAGAAATTAAATGCAAAACAACTTTCTTTTAAGATCTATTTTATGGTCGACTAGCCTTAATATAAGGCCATTTTATCTTCAATGCCCCGTTATTTGGTCTAAAGTTAGACGGTTCTGTAAATCAAAGGCAAAGGAGCCTTCATTCAATCTACGATCTCTTTGAGAAACACATGGTCGAGTTTCCTCTTCTCTCGTCTCGAATAAGGAAATTCTCAGAGCAAGAAACACCGACCGTCTTCTCTTCCATCTTCCATCAGTTCTTCGTTGGACGAGTGGGTTTCGCGCTCGACTACCAATTCGGCGGTCCGAAGTTCGATTCTCGGCTCGGCCAACGCGGAATCAGAGGAATATTTCTGGAGATAGAAATTCACTTCTCGATATAGTGTGATTCAGATCCCACAATAAGCTGTAGGTCCCGTTGGTAGGTGACCAATTGGTTCCTAGCCACGTAAAAATATCTGATCCTTCGGGCCAGCCCTACAAGAGCTGTTAATCAGCTCAGTGGTCTAGTAAAACTAAGATATACTTAACTTCTTCTCTTCCATCTTCCTCAAGACCGATTGGAGATGCATCGCCTTCGTTTGATAGGGAGGCAATGCATCGCCAAATCACTTCTCTCGAGGTCTCTTGATCTTGTGACGTAGTGAGTGTAGGATTCTGTGAAAGTTAAGCATATCTTAGTTTAACCAGACCACTGAGCTGATGAACAGCTCTCCTAGGGCTGGCCCGAAGGATTAGATATTTTTACGTTGTTAGGAACCAATTGGTTACCTAGCAACGGGACCTACAGCTTATTGTGGGATCCGAACTACATTATATCGAGAAATGAATTTCTATCACCAGAAATAAATTCCTCTTGATTCTGCGTTGGCCCAGCCGAGAATCGAACTTCGGACCACCGGATTGGTGGCCGACACGCGAAAACCACTCGTCCAACGAGGAACTTGTAGGATTCTGTCAATGTGGGTAGAAGAATCTCTGGTGAGGACTGAAGAGCTATTAAAAAGCTTTAATCCTGATTGATTTCTTTCAAGTTTCTTATAAATGCATTTTCTTTATTTGATGAAGTGAAAGCTGTTACTCTACCTATTAAAACAACTGTAGGAAGTCACCATGAATATAATTTTCCTTTCAATCGTTTTCCTCATGGTAAGCATCTGAATTAACCTGCCTCCGTTAAACATATCTCAAATTTCTGGCATTGCAACTGTTTTTCTCCTAAACGACCATCTGGCATCAATAAAATAGTTGAGCAGGTAAAAAGCCAATCAAAAAGCTCATCTTTTCCCAATTTCTATACTTTTTAACTTTGACAAAATAATAACAATTTTTTTTCGTACCGTTAATTCTTTTATGTAGTAGCAGGTAAGGAGCAAATGTTACTTTCAAAATTAAAATATAACATGAGAAGTATTTCGTCTTCTAACACAAGCCACTTCTCTTATGAACGATGTCATTACAACAGCCGTTTCCTTGTCACTACTGCGTCTTCTAAATTATTACTTTTCAACACCTGTCCTCCATAATAATTGAAGCATTCAGCTCGTAAAATGATTATCACATTGTCTCACCCGCTCTCTAACAATACCTTCTTTAATTTGTTTTAAAGCGAATGCTTATCAACATCATTCAAATTTCACAGTTCTGATCTTTCAACACCGTCTCAGAAATTGCCAAAAACTTCTCTCCTCAGCTCTCCTCTCCTTTGAGAAAATCAAAGCTGCATTTTCCCTTAGCCCAGCAGTACGTCTTGGAAACCTTCCCTTTTAAACCTCTCCTTTTGCGGATTATGAGCAGCGCTGACAAACTTCAGTGTTCCATCTCATCTTGACCGCCTCCAGATGCTCTAGGTTGACCGCCTCCAGATGCTCTAGGGAACGTCTGAGCGCCGTCGAAGATGGTCTCTCCTTCAGTCTACCTTCAAGATATTAATAAATGAACGGGACCTTAAAGGGAGTAAACCATACGGCAATCAACAAACACCAAGACAGTGCACTTAGTTCTGGGCTCTCTGATCTCTCTCTGCTATAGATTCATCTCAAATATCTTCTTAAGCCCGTTTGGCTCCATCTCATTTTCGAACAAAAATATCCTAGTTTGTTTCTTCCCATTTATCCTTATTCTCTCTCTCTCTCTCTCTCTCTCTCTCTCTCTCTCTCTCTCTCTCTCTCTCTCTCTCTCTCACTATTCAAGTTGAAGAAGATACCCAAATCAAGGATAGCTGACAACAGTCGAGTGAATGAGAACCCCCAATTTACACAGGTCAGAATTTTGTTTATTTTATTTTGATTTATTTCATTTATTTATTCTTCGGAGCGTGGATCAATGGCTTCCAAGATTTCGAAATGAAGGTGATATTTGCAATCAACTGTGTATATATTTTCACGGCACTGACGGCTAGGTTAGGTTGTGCTACCAGATTTTTTGTTCTTTTCCTAAACATTCTACTACAGGATTTTCTGCTGTTCACGTTAAGAAATGGCCATTAATATTACTACAAAAATCACACTGAACAGGAATGATGATGTCAGAGAAGGAGAAAACTACTGTATACGAGAAATATCGTCAAAACTGGTCTGCCCCTCTGTGCCACTGCAGTGAATATGTACAACCCCTGCAATGGATGTCATGACGCCGAACCTCTGGTATCAGATATCATCGTTCAAGGACAAATATTATGATTTAATTAAAGAGAGAGAGAGAGAGAGAGAGAGAGAGAGAGAGAGAGAGAGAGAGAGAGAGAAGAATGCGCAAATAAATTCATTTCAGTTTACGGTATAAACGCAATTATCTACAGTATTGAAATATTAGGCAAACCGTGTGGAGGTACAGAAACCCCCCTTTATACAAAACTCTCTCTCTCTCTCTCTCTCTCTCTCTCTCTCTCTCTCGTGAAAATGAAATATGGATGTTGAATACGAGTCAATGAATGGATGGATCAGAGTATCTTGATAATAGAACCCGACAGGTGGTCCAGATGATTGTGTGATTCATATATGTCAGTCGGAAGTAAGTCAAGGAAGGAGTTGGATTGATGGGGAGAAAGAGCAATTGGAAACGGCGGGTGTAACCAAGATTCAACGCGGCAGTGACCGTTTGGATGTTATTTCTCGAAACATATTTGTCAGGGGTAACCTGCTCATTGTTGAAAAATATATATATGAAACGCGTTAAATATACAACAGATTAAACATTCCAGAGAGAGAGAGAGAGAGAGAGAGAGAGAGAGAGAGAGAGAGAGAGAGAGAGAGAGAGAGAGCACATCTCCCTGACAAGCGCAACTGAAACTCGCATTCTTCAATGTCAGGATCGCAGCCGGAGGCTTGAGCCAAGCCCGGGGCTACTACACGTGAGTGATATCCACCGATTCAATACTGATGCCGTTTGGCAGACTGATAAAAATGGATGGCAGTTCTCCTCCTATTTCTGGCGTCTGCCTTTCAACCTGTCAGTCTGAATGTCATGGCACAATGGAAAAGACCCAGGGATTTTTACTACAAGCAAAAACAGAAAAAGAGAAAGATTATAAGTCCACGTTATCGATACGCATAGTTTCATTAAATTACCTCATTTCCTCTAAAAAGACAAATTCTAAGGATGTTTGCATTTATCTGAAGATATTATTGTTCGTTCGTTTGGGTCATTTCTCAAATGATTTTTTATGAATATAAATGTTTTATTCCAAGGTTAACTACTGGCCAAGGAAGAATGACGTCATGATCAGTATATTTCATAATGCAGTTTCGAAACATCAAATTTCGTGCGGCCCCAAGGAACACGATATAGTGGTCGCAAATATTTGTTTGTTGGTACTAACCCAAGGTATATTCTCTCTCCAGCTGAGTTATCAAAAGCTGACGCAAACTCATGGTCACTAACCGGTGTAAGGCAAGTATCATTTTCCTGGTATAGACGAAAGAACAAGCACATTATCAGATGTGTACATACGCTCGCATACAAACATACGCATACGAGTGTGCATGAGTGTAAAATCAATTGTATATACACAGTTGTATATTTTACCCGAAAGCTGTGGTTCTAAAGGTATAAATTTCATCTCATTAAAATTCTAAGTGTGAAACTAAGATGAATTCGTTATCGCA
>NC_061105.1:34539663-34564663 GCF_015104395.2 Macrobrachium nipponense
CTCTCTCTCTCTCTCTCTCTCTCTCTCTCTCTCTCTCTCTCTCTCTTTCTTTCAAGGCTAATTAAATATGAAGCTGTATTGTCCAAAAAGGAAGCATTATACCAACATTATCAAATTCTGCAAACAACGAAAATATGATAAAGATCTTTATTTGCCGAAAACGGGGAAAGGAAAAACCTTTATTCTATATCAAGGAATGATATGAAGTTTTATTTTCACGAAAGAGGAAAGAGTGGAAATAAATCTTTTATTTTTTCCAGGAGACGGCGATGGCAACGGAAGCCATATTTTCCCCAAAACATGAAAAAGGGTTTTAGTAAGTGAAAACAAGCAATTTCACTTTCCGAAAAAAAGAAAATGAAATAAAAAGTAACTTTACTTTTATAGGAAAATGGAAATCAATTTTCCTTAAAAAGACAATGATGAAAATAATGTTCTTTTCACACATATGGATCAAACGAAGTTTCTATTATAGTATTAATTTCTTCTCACGAAACCTGAAAAGCTATTATTGTCTCATGGGATGAGCCTTAAGTCTATCCCCAACACGGCTGCGACCAAACATAGTCGACTAGCGACCAAAGCACTTCGTTCAAGTGATGGTCGTAATTGATTTTCCACGAAATACATCCAAATCGCTGTCCCCCCACCCCCCCCCCCCCCCCCCAACCCCCCCCCCCCCCCCCCCGGGTTCGATCATCACTACTATCTGCATACAAATAGTCCAACGTCAAAACCCAAATGCCAAGGCTATTTTCAATAAAAAAAAACTGCCGCATAACACAAAAATAATACCTGACGAAGGGAAATAACATTACTATGAATAAATAAATAAACAGAAGCTGAACGTTTAAAAGTAATAATGACTGCACCTTTAACATCTGACGAAGGGAAATAACATTACTATGAATAAAGAAAATAAATAAAGGCTTGATATTTAAGACATCATAACTGCGCCTCGGACCTCCGCTTCACGAGGGATGCTAAACTCTACGGCCAAATTGCGCCGTATTTCAAGGAGAGCTCCACTTAAAAAAAAAAAAAAAAAAAAAAAAAAAACAAGGGCCGAGCAAATGGCAACAGGCCAAGAACAAAGGACAGAGGGCAGACAGCAAAGGTCGCTGGTATTGGCATGGAAGGGCCTTTGAGGCCACTTCCATACAACAGAGGGAAGAAGCCTTGTTGCAGCATCGACGTCGACTGACGAACCTCTCATTGAGCATTTCCACAGTCGGGACAGGTGGTTCTGTGAATAAGTTAAGTATATCTTAGTTTAACCAGACAACTGAGCTGATGAACAGCTCTCCTAGGGCTGGCCCGAAGGATTAGATATCTTTGCGTTGATAGGAACCAATTGGTCATCTAGCAACGGGACCTACAGCTTATTGTGGGATCCGAGCCACATTATATCGGGAAATGAATTTCTATCGCCAGAAATAAATTCCTCTGATTCCGCGTTGGCAGAGCCGAGAATCGAACTTCGTACCACCGGATTGGTAACCGAGCGCGAAAACCATTCGTCCAACGAGGAACTAGGTGGTTCTATGACCTGCTTAAGTTGCACTGAAGGCAATTCAGCGATAAAGCCAAGCACTGAAGGCTACTTTCTTCCATCCTGCGATTAAGAGGGTGAAAAAAGGGGACTGGAGCGGTTGAACGGTAAGATAAAGGGATCCAGTGATCCATAAAATGAAGGCGATCTAAATGTGGAACTCTGAGAAAACCTCACAGTTGCGCTAAGAAGTCGTAGTTAGAGGGACCAGACGGCAATTGAAGAAAGGCAGAGGGATTAGACGTCACGTCAAAGGATGAAGTGTGTGTGTGCAGCAGCTAGGGCATGAATACACTGGAAACACCCTCTAAGAATACCTACAGTGCAACACGTGAGGTGCACTGACAGCATTACACCCTTACGGGGTGTATGACCTAATTAACTGTTCATTTTCTAGAAGTGAATTTGTCTTCACTGATGAAGTCAAGTGGAACTTTTTATTTATTTTTATTTGAAGGAGTTCCTTTTGGACCACGTAAAACACATCTCGGGAAAATTAAAATATGAATGATACACACACACACACACACACCACACCACACACACACACATATATATATATATATATATATATATATATATATATATATATTTCCAGGAATGAGTTCCTTTTGGACCCCTTAAAACACATCTCTTCGAGAAACTGTAAATATGAATGATATCCACACGAAAATGATATTCGTGAAACGACAAGAAAATGCAGCTGCGTTTAGTTATCTCCTTTGCAGATCCAATGGAAATGTTCGATGTATGACAAACAATTCTAATTAGAGGTCGCTGGGAATGGTCGACATAACGCCCCTTAACTACCCCAGGTCGGAATACATCATGGGAGAGGAGGAGGAATGAGAGAGAAACACGGACGCATGAAGAGAATTCCAAAGTCTAGTGGCAGAGGGAAAGAAGCATTTACAGAACAGTGAAATCCAAGGAGTATAGATATCTATTTCTTGACTTACCAAATAGCTTTCTAAATCAATTCGATCTTCGAGTGGAATTCGATTACAAAATAACTGATTAACACCGAAGTCATAAAAGAAACGAATTACACAAAGACATACTTCAACTTTGGCTACAAAAATTTCTTTACATTCTCCATTTTTTTCCAGAACAAATATTTACTGTAGTGGTAACACGAAGAACTGCAAATTAAAATGAAGAGTCCTTGTGTTTTCTATTTCTCCTTTGGGCACAAAATGTTCCTCTTCCTTCCCGTTTAATTAAACGTCGCAAACGCGAATTAATTGAAAATTAGAAAAAGATAATGTTCTCCAGTTTTCCTAAGTACAAAAAATAATAATTTAGCCATGTAAATATCGTTATATACAAACAATATTGTCCTGTTTTCCTATGAACAAAAATATTAGGTTTTCAAATGCAAAAAAAAAAAAAAAAAAAAAAAAAAAAAAATTGCAAATAAAGGTAAAAAAAAAAAAACTAAAACAATCCCTTAGGTCTGCTTTCGAATACAACAAATTCATTCCCCCTCACTCCACCACAAATGTTCTTGTCTTCTTCATTCGTTATAAAATGTTCCTTTATTCCAGGCCACAAAAATGCTTCCCTTTCCCTCTTTTTTTTTTTTCCTCCAAATTCCGACGGCATCTTATTATTCGCAGCATCCCAAGTCGGGAGATGTAATATTACGCTTGACATCCCATTATCTTCTTCGCCCCCCCCTCCCCCCACAAGGGATGCTCAAATCAGCTGAGTGGAAGAACCTCGATCTTATTACCTAGAGAAAATGATGGACGTGAGGAGGAGGAGGAGGAAGAAGAAAAAGTGGGTAAGGAGAAAATGATATGAGGAAGATGATCATGGGGATTATTGTGAGCCACTGCAGCTGGCACCAGACTCCTCGGCTTCTTCTAGGTCTTACCGTGGCCCACGGTAGCTCTCATCAGACTCCTGTAGTCCACTATGCATTACCAAGCATTCAATTTTAGGATGACACTGCAGCCCACACACATGGGCTCTTAAGACACTTTCCATTTCTGTCAGTCACCGGCGTTCACATATCGAATGACCAACCTCCTCCTGCTGGTCACTTTCACCGATTGTAAGACCAGAGGAGTAGCAAACGTGTTAGGCCGTGACAGGCGCTTCTAGTTTCACATCCAAGTATTGACCAGGCCCAGAGCGGCTTCATTTCAATGATCGGAAACGCGGCGGCGGGGCAGCGGACGTGTCGCCAATGTATAAACAGGAAGAGGGCGCCGTTGCTCGGAATTTAAAAGGGTCGCCGTTCTACATTTAAAATCTATACCTAAATTCAAAGGCTCTGGGAACGAAAGACTGTAAGCGCAAACATACATGGTACGCGTCGACGCAGTCAGAAAATCGTCTTGTCTTCGTCATAAATCATGATAATGACGTCATCGATCATAACAAAAAGCGGCTGCTGCTGCTGGTGCTCGTACCGTAGGCAAGCAGCACCACTCACAAACCTGAGTCGGAAAGAAAAAAAAAAGTAGGAGACTTGCTTTGCCGGTTTGGACATTACAAGATGAAGACCTCGTTTGTCGTTTGCGTGAATATAAGCATGAGGCGTCTTTCGTTGTTTGCAACAAAGCACGTTTTTTTTCTTAACTTGTTCCACGCCAGAGAGAGATTTCACTATCTTACTGGGATGTTGTCTATTCAGACAACAGTGTTGTCGGAGGTAAAGAACAAACAAAAGAATTTGTTTTTCTTAAACAGGGAACGTTCTATACAGCTGTATTGACACGGATGATGACCTCGACCCAGTACGACTTTTCCAGGAGTCGTGCATCATTCCTTTAGTTTTTCTGACTTGTACTGTTATGGTACATCTATATCAGTGGTTCTTAACCTAGGGAGCGTCAGCAATATCCAGGGGAGGCGCGAGCCGTAGGTTAAAATGAAAAAATCCTCTAATATATTCGCTATTCACTTCAGAAGCGTGAGGCACTAATCTTGAGAAGTTTATGAAAAAAGCAAAAGTATCGCCTTATAACGTTACTTTCCTAGAGTCTACATTCTAGTTAGGCTCGTTGGGCTCACCATGTTTTGTAATTATTGATCTCCTTTCCTATCCCTTGAAACCCCTTCTCTTTCTCATTTATTTATTTATTTTGCTTTAAATCTGAGAGGGAATTTTACTCATAGATGCAGGGGGGCGTGAAAGAAAAGGACCAATTCTTAAAGGGGGCGTGGTAACAAAAAGGTTAAGAACCACTGGTCTATATGATTCTTCTGTCTTTTCATTAACCTTCAATTGTTTCCCCTGAAGGGGTGGTGCCGTCAGTGCACCTGACTTGGTGCACTGTAGGCATTCATAAAATGGTGTCTCTGCAGCGTCCCTGCGAACCGTAGCCGCCTCCACTTCTTAGCTTTTACTCGTAGTACCTCCATTTCCTCATCCATTCTTGATAACAGATGTTGTGACACCAGTTTTTAACAGACATAATTAATCTCGAATCTGGCTGCCCCAACTCTCTAAAACTGTGTGGTTTTCTCCCATTTCCAACTTTAGATTACATGTACGTCACTTCATTTACTTTCTGGATCTCTTTATTTGCTGTTCAACAACTCCAACTCCATCATGTCACTATCAAAAGCGGAATAGTCGCCAGTAGTCCAGTGCTTGGCTTGACAACTTAAAATTTCATTTATGAAAACCTTTGTTTGTTAACTGTTATCCTATTCTATGCTTTTATAATTTGCCCATAAGGGATTTCTATTCCTTAGAAGCGTGCTTTACATTGAATAATAATAATAATAATAATAATAATAATAATAATAATAAAGGACACGATCAGGAAAGAATATATGCAGAGACTCAAGGCGATACTCAAGTCAAATCTCAACGCCGGAAATATGATAAAAGCCATAAACACATGGGCAGTGCCAGTAAACAGATACAGCGCAGGAATAGTGGAGTGGATGAAGGCAGAACTTCGCAGCATAGACCAGAAAACAAGGACAACACACAACACACTACACACTACATCCATTTTTTCCCTTTCTTTCTCTTCAAGAGCAAATACGGACAGACTATACATAACACGAAAGGAAGGAGGGAGGGGACTACTAAGCATAGAGGACTGCGTCAACATCGAGAACAGAGCACTGGGGCAATATAACATCTCTCCCATATGTAGGAAGTGCAATACGAAAAATGAAACCATAAACCACATAGCAAGCGTATGTCCAGCACTTGCACAAAACCAGTAAAAAAAAAAAAAAAAAAAAAAAAAAAAAACGAGGCATGATTCAGTAGCAAAAGCCCTCCACTAGGGACTGCGCAAGAAACACCAGATACCTTGCAGTAATAAGTGGTACGAGCACCAACCTGAAGGAGTGATAGAAAACGATCCGGCAAAGATCCTCTGGGACTATGGTATCAGAACAGATAGGGTGATACGTACAGATAGACCAGACGTGACGTTGATTGACAAAGTCAAGAAGAAAGTATCACTCATTGATGTCGCAATACCATGGGACACCAGAGTTGAAGAGAAAGAAAGGGAAAAAATGGATAAGTATCAAGACCTGAAAATAGAAATAGGAAAGATATGGGATATGCCAGTGGAAATTGTACCCATAATCATAGGAACACTAGGCACGATCCCCAAGATCCCTGGAAAGAAACCTGGAAAAACTAGAGGCTGAAGTAGTTCCAGGACTCATGCAGAAGAGTGTGATCCTAGAAACGGCGCACAAAGTAAGAAAAGTGATGGACTCCAAAGGAGGCAGGACGCAACCCGGAACCCCACACTATAAATACCACCCAGTTGAACTGGAGGACTGTGATAGACAATAATAATAATAATAATAATAATAATAATAATATAAAATAATAATAATAATAATAATAATAATAATAATAATAATAATAATATATGGAAGGAGACCCTCTTTCAAACAAGTATTATTGAAAGATATTGCTGCATCAGCTGCATTTAACTTGTAAATAGTCCTCTCTATTTTTCTAATTTCTGCTTTCTCTCTGTAAACAGAGAAGACTATTTTTCAAGTTAAATGCCGCTAACATAAACATTAACATTCATATTCACAACAACAACAACACAACAACAACAAAACAACAACAAACAACAACAACAACAATAATAATAATAATAATATAATAATAATAATAATAATAATAATAATAATAATAATAATAATAATAATAATAATAATAATAATAATAATAATAATATGCTCCGGATAAGATCCTCTCCCATGTAAGTTTCATGAAACATAACAATAATATTGTTCTTGCAAAGACCATTAGGAGGCTCTACCGATATATTTGACGTTTTCCACTACTAGATTTGTTCTAAATTTCCACCGGGTAAAATTCAACTAAAAAACAAATGGATTTAAGCGCACCAAAAATCCCCTACTGGTAAACAAGTTCCTTTGGTTCAAATAAACATGATCACATTACTATCCCCACCCACAGATTAGCTCGTGTTTACAGTATCCAAGTTCGCACTCACCCACGAATATAAAATTGAAATCCAAATTCACAGCAAAAAATAAATAAATGAAAAATAACAAAAAAAAATTTCTTTAATGAACAGACGACTGAGCCAATTCAAAACCAAAATGAGACAATAATATTTCCACTGAAACACACCTCACCTCCACATGCAAAATGAAACTCCAGTCAGAATCAGAATCCTGCATTTGCATTCACCCACGTGAATTGAAGGCCGCACGCACATAAACACTCACCCACACAAGCACTAGAACTACAGAGCAGAGAGGAAACTGGACTATTCATGCTGACTTGCTTAACCATATGATGAATAACACAACGCGACTTATATTTGGTTCCTTCCACTGAATTGCTTATAGGTCACACACAGGTCACTCTATCTCCCCGCCCCGCACCTCACAGGTCAATCCTGCCTTCACCCTCAGTCCCCTCAAGTGACCTAGATGTAATTACCCTTAAGGGTACGTCGCATTCGCAAAGGGGCTGGAACTGGTGTATAATACGTCAGCTAACTGGTGAGATGTTGTGACCGCTGCTAAAATTAGGTGGAGCATATCACGGGAAATTTACTTTTTTGATGGAATGCTTCTACATAATATCAATAATTACTTCATTCAAAGAAAACTCATAATCACATGAGGCAACAAAATGGGAAAGTAAATGCACTGTAGTATGCGTGTTTGATTTTTGTTATTTAAAATATATACCGCAGAAAGCTTTCGATGACCTGCACAGTCCTCCTTGTCAATCTGACTAGAATTACAAAAAGTGGCTACATAAAAACTTTGGTTTTGACTTGTTTACAAACAAGTTGTTGTTTGGAGATTGGTAGTTGGATCTTCATGTTATCCCTTTATTCTCTAACGGAAAAGCAGCTAATCGCCGAGAACTTCTAAGTGGCGGTTTGGCTCTTGAATCACTTGGTCCGTTGTCGATTGCTTGTTTGTTTGTATCGTGTTTTTACGTTGCGTGGAACCAGTGGTTATTCAGCAACGGGACCAACGGCTTTACGTGACTTCCGAACCACATCAAGAGTGAACTTCTATCACCAGAAATACACATCTCTCGCAACTCAACGGAATGCCCGAGAATCGAACTCGCGGCCACTGAGGTGGCACGCCTACATCATACCGACCACGCCACTGCGTCCATTGCAGCTTGGGCGTCTGCATAATTTTCCTTTTTACTCGTAATATAGCCTTTTTAAAAAACCACAACAACAACAACAATCAGTTACCTTCGTAATGGGCATCGCTCAAGGTAATTAACAGTTACCTGAACACTGCAATATTTACAATTTCTTTCGCGAATATTACCAAGTTCATATTTCCTTTACAAACACACCAATGACAATAATAATCACAAACAACAACAACAACAATAATAATAATAATATTAATTTTTCAACAAAAAGGAGACTTGAGAAAGTCCTGTATAAAAGTAACGTAGCTGAATCAGTCATTATTTTCAACAGAAGTTGTTTAAAAGACGGCAAACTTTCCAACAATAATAACAATAATAATAATAATAATAATAATTATAATGTCTAAACCCTTCCACAGACAAATCACAGAAGCAATGCTAACCTGGTAAAACATTTCGTTCAAAGAAGAAGAAGAAGCGTTAAAAACACAGAAGGTAAAAAGGGGCGAAAGAAAGAAAGAGATATAAAGGGTAAAGACAGCAAAAGGACGAGGAAGACAGCACCGAGTGAGGGCTTGAATCCCAAACGAGTCTTCAGGATTCGGCTCCTGAAGAAATGGGGGAATTCTTGGACGAGTCGGAAATACGGATGTGAAGAGAGAGAGAGAGAGGAGAGATGTGAGAGAGAGAGAGAGAGAGAGAGAGAGGAAAAAACTTTTATATACGATTGATAAATAATTCAAGTTGATACGGCTACAATTAGTTTATATAATGTATGTATACATGTATGTATAATTGTGTGAGTGTGTGTGTAATATCCATACAATACATCTATATACATATAAACTTGTATATTAGTATAGCGATATATATATATATATATATATATATATATATATATATATATATATGATTCAAGTTGATACGACTACAATTACATAGTTTTATATAATGTATGTATGTATGTTCATGTATCTATGTATATGCGTGTGTGGGTATAATATCCATGCACTTATATACATATATTCATGTATATATATATATATATATATATATACACATAGGCTAAGTATAGTCGTATAAAATTAATTATTTATCAATACTATATAAGAGAGATTCTCTCTCTCTCTCTCTCTCTCTCTCTCTCTCTCTCACTATTGCACTCTCAGTCTCTCTCTTTCTCTTTCTATCTCTCTCACACTGTAGATGGACAGATAAGATAGGCTCAAATCTGTCTTTGGTATCTGTCCGTATTCTCTTGTCATATTTACATAAATGAATCCCATTCTCTTCTTGCCTACTTGGCCGGATTCTCTGTCAGAAATGTCTGCAATATATGTATATATAAGATATATATATATATATATGATATATAGATATATATATATATATATATATATATATATATTTATGACTGTGAGTATTTTTCTTTAAAAAACCATGCAATTGCAAAATTGCTAAAAGACTGCAGACATTTCTGACAGCACAGAAACACTAGTGAACAGAGACAGATAGATATGACAAGAGAATACACAGATATAAAGACAGAGATGGGACAATCTATCTATCTGTCCATCTGTTTAGAAGAGAGAGAGAGAGAGAGAGAGAGAGAGATAAAACTTTCCATCCAAAGAAGAGCCGAGAAAGTTCTGATAAGACGGCAAAGATAATAAAAAGACTTTCTTCCTTCAGTGTCACTGAAACACAAACATGAGGAATCCTTGCACTAACAGACGCACATTCACACAATTCAGCCAAACGGACGTAAACAATAGTTTCCATACTCTATGAATGCAAATGCACATCCACGGAATTTAAACATAAAACAAATCCACAGAAAACACGTACACAAGAACTTTTTTAAAACAAACAAATGCACATCAAGAAACACGACAAACCTAGACATCGAAATTTGCATAAAATTCATCCATATGCCCGATGTATCAATACAATTGCATAAAAATTAATTTTCCTGACCGCCACATCTCTTCACAAACGAAAGGCAAAAAAACACACACACACATCCACATACAAAATCCATACTCATGTACATTATCTCTCTCTCTCTCTCTCTCTCTCTCTCTCTCTCTCTCTCTCTCTCTCTCTCTCTCTCTCCATCGTCTATGGGGAATTTATGCATAGAAAAACTCCCCAAAAAAATCTCTCCCGAAAAAAAATCTGTTCGGTTCGGGTACGAGAATGGACCCACGTGTCGCTTCCCCTCAAATAATCCTCTCCCCTTCTGTAATCCACACTACTTTCCTGAACGCAGCCACAGACACGGAACATGCAAATGAACGCAGCCCCTTTTAAAGTGAATCTTTCGTGCACTTCATCCGTCTCTATATACACCTATCCATCTCTTTTCCTCTTTTTATGCGCTTCAATTCAGCCGGGAACGCAGCCTTATGTACTAGGAGAGCATGCAAATGAACGTGGTGCTCTCTCTCTCTCTCTCCCTCTCTCTGTGTGTGTGTGTGTGTGTGTGTGTGTGTGTGTGTGTGTGTGTGTGTGTGTGTTGTGCTTGCTTTATGTCTTTCCGATAAACTGCCTTATAAAGTTTTGTACAGATAATCTGGGAAAAGTGGAGAGAGAGAGAGAGAGAGAGAGTTCTCACTCTCTAGAGTCTAGATGGACAAATAGATAGGCCTATCTCTGTCTTTGTTATCTGTCCGTGGAAAACGTTTCGTTCGAAAACGTTTCGTTCAAAGAGAGAGAAGAAGAGAAGAGAGAGAGAGAGACGAGAGAGAGAGAGAGAGAGAGAGGGAGAGAGAGAGAGCCAAAATAAATTTGATAAAAGCGAGAGGTGTCATTTTCCTGTGACATATGAGGTATTGTGCACCGGTATTTAACTGAAAAACTGGGTACCAAGTCCCCCAGTCGGCATAACGATCCATAACGAGTAAAGATATGGAGGAGTTAGGAGTCGTTTTGATGATCACAAAGTATGCACGCACGCACGCGCGCATACACACACACAAGGGAGTGGGGCAAGCAGTCTCACTCATAATAATCTGTTAAGAAAACAGAAAGCTGCACCCAGAGAAAATTGTAAGATTAAAAGAAGAAAACTAATATATATGTATATGCGTGCATACACACGCACACACAGACACACACACACACATATATATATGAGTGTGTGTGTGTTCTTTAATATCTAATACGAAAATATATTAATTCCAGGTAGAGCGAATTAGATATTAAAGGACATTTGTAGCTCGATGTATGTATAATCACGGTAATGTGATATGACACATATGTGATATATATATATATATAATATTATTATATATATATATATATTATATATATACGTACGTATGTATATACACATATGTGTCATATCACATTACCGTGATTCATATGCATACATCGAGCTACAAATGTCCTTTAATATCTAATTCGCTCTACCTCGGAATTAATATATTTTCATATATGTTAACCGAAGGTTTTTTTTTTTAGTCCGAGGTAGAACGAATTAGATATTAAAGAACATTTGTAGCTCAATATATATCTATATATATAAACATTTTATATACATAAAAACATGTAATATGTACACGTGTTTATTCAAACGTCAATAATTCACGAATATCGGCTTGACTGTCCCCTGTCAATCTAACTTGACTAATCTGGCAGCTTGACAAACGTGACTATTGACTGATCAAATAGGAAAAGGATCATTCCGCTTCATCCCTATATATCGAGGAGGAACAGTGAAGAAGAAGAAAACGAACAAACTCCTTGAAATGAGCTTCGAGTGAAAGTTTCCGGTCTGGTGACGTTATACAAGACCCGAGGCCTAGACCTATCGAGTCCCCCACCCTCTTCTGCTTATACAACCAAACACTGGGGCTATCCTTTCAATCGACCTTCAGGTTCAGGCGACACGAAATGATTGCCGTTACGCTAATCGAAACGATGGTTACATATCTCAACACAAAGGTTCTACTGCACCTATCCGGTCCTGGGAGAAGCATCACTCGGAGTTTAAGAACTGCTTTAAACCGGAAGGCCTACGTACGTACACTTAAAGGGGAAAAGCCAACAGCACTCGATAGGGGATGGGTGTTAGTTTGGACAATAATAACCATTAAATCCTTCTGAGGCACCAAAGTTGCGTGCGCAGTGTGAACAGAAACACTCGGTGAACCGGTAAATATATAATTCACGAATTACACACGCACACACACACACACACACACATATATATATATATATATATATATATGTGTGTGTGTGTGTGTGTGTGTGTGTGTGTGTGCGCGCGTTTGAGAGAGCATTAGACCATTGTACGCCAAGACTAGACAAACAAATTACCGCCTAAAGTACAGATCACACAAGAAAAGAGCACATTTTAAAAAGAACTAGACTCTCCTATTCTGCAGGAACTACGATACTGACGAGAAAACACTAGAAGACAATTATGAAACACAAAAAGCTACTTATTTAGAAAACACACAAGGGGCCGCCAGAGAGCGAATCATCCCTGTGGAGGGATGTACATAAAACCAAAGAAAGATATATATATATATATATATATATATATATATATATATATATATATATAACGCTTTATCTGGGGTGGCTCCAGACTTTGATAACCTATAGGTCTGCCAGCTCTCTACAAATTTTTCCACACTGGCGGCCACCTACCACAGTCGAATAACCATCAAGTACAGGCATTCGTTGTACTGGGCGAATGAAGCAAGACAGAGTTGTCAGAAAACGGGCTCAGTTGTATCCCCTCTGTGGGATTGATCCCTGCTCTTGTACTATATGAGGTGAAGTTCGAAGACACCGTGTATATATATATATATTATATATATATATATATATATATATATATATATATATAAAGTGTGTATATACTATTTTTATATATAATATATATATATATATATATTATATATATATATATATATAAGAGATTGGGGTTAAATCCAAAACTAAGTGATTGCTACGTCTCTTGAAGGGTAGAAGGTTATAGGATGACAAGGAAACAGAGGCTGGAAGATGATCTGAAATTCTTGAAGTCAAGTCGTCCGATTATGTGAGAGAGAGAGAGAGAGAGAGAGAGAGAGAGAGAGAGAGGGGTTATCACCTCAAAGATGGTTTCATTACCCCAGGGTTTGTGGATGACCTCATCGAGGCACTCCCCTGTGTAGAATCGAGCATTATTTGTGAAAAAAAATAACTGAAGGAAACGAGATCAAGGAAATAGTGACTAACAATGTTTCCAGAGAAAATTGTCAAGTGAATAGATTGTATGCTAATCCATAGTGGATTGTGTTAAACATGGCTCCCATCTAGACAGATGATTTCCTTATCCACTGTTCCAGATTGATTTGTGGACAACTGGAATACCACAGCAGGAACTGAATAGTACTTTAACATAGACGGTGAAAATGAAGATAAACAGCCTAGACTCTTACCTGATAATTACGTAGTTTAACAATAAAAAAAAAGACACTTGTCACAGCGTAAGTTAATAGCTATCAATGTCGGAGAGAGAGAGAGAGAGAGAGAGAGAGAGAGAGAGAGAGAGAGAGAGAGAGATTCGTTTTTTCTCCATCAAAAATGAATGAATAAATAAATAAAAATGCAACGAACTGAACTAAGTATAACACTCACCATAACTTCAGCCGCAGATACTACCCACTAACGTATAAGAAGATTGTGTAAATCCTTATGCATATTTACCTGGAAAAAACGAAAGGAAAAGGTTAAAAGAGTTTTTCATTCTCTCGTGCATCAAAGATACGTAAACAATGACGTTTGCAGTTAGAAAATATCTATACGCGTATTCTAACGTATGTTACCCTTTCATTTTTCCCATCCACTTATTTTGTTCAACCCTCCAAAATGTTGCTCACACTGATCACCCACACACGCATTGGCCAAATCCAACGTGTATCGAACAAGTTGTAGCAGTCATGTACCATCATGACCTTGTCTTAAACTAATTTATGATGCACGTATGCAAACTCTCATTCAAATCCATTGATACTCGACAGGAAGACTGCTGTTTAACAAGAATAACAAATGTTCCCTCGTCTTTTATTAGGTTTACACATCACATGATTACACATGAATTCCCCTCATGTAAAAACGCTCGTGCAGAATTCCTCAAACTCTTTTGCCTCTGGCACCCTGGCCTTTCAGCCCGCGAGACTGAAATGCATCCAGAAATGTATTAAAGGTAGGAATTCATTGCACGGAGAGATGTATCGCTTCAGTTCAAAGCTGGCCAGTTCAAACGTTGCTTTCCATGGTTGGACTAGTTACCTTCTTATCTTATTGGCTGCACTGTTCAAAAGCTGCTCTGCTATTGGCTGAACTGCTTATTCATTGTTTCCATATTGGCTGGAAACCTCAAAAGTTTTCACACTGGCGGGCTAAACGTTGTTGCCCCAACTAGGCTGACGGATTCATATGTTGCTTTCCTCATGGCTGAACCGTTGAAATGTTGCTACCGGTTGCACCCTGAAAACTTTGTTTTACTGGCTGAACAGTTAAAAAAGGTGTTTCTCTACTGATCTGACGGATTAATAACTGTTTTTCCTAATGAACTGACCGATAAAAAGTTGCTTTGCTGTTGGTTGGATCCTTACCACATTGTTTTATTACTGATTAAACCCTTACAACATTGTTTCCCTACTGTTTTGACGAATTACTAAGTTGTTTTCCTATTGGTTTGACCGTTGAAACGTTGCTTTCCTGCTGGTTGGATCCTTTAAACATTTTCTACTGGTTAAAAACATTTTCTTCTGGTTAGACAGTTAAAACTTTGTTTACCTACTGGTTGCACCGGTAAAATGGCGTTTTATAACTGGTTAAGAGAACTCAAACTTCACTTTCGTATCTGTCTTGTTCAGACCTTTCTTTCCTACGAACCAGATTAAATACTTTATTTAATCTTAGTTGTAAATTTTGTCAAAAACTGCACTCATCGGCATCATTTGGGATGACGTCACCTGAGTTTCCAACCACCGCCAACAAAAATTGCCTCGCTTGCAAGTTGCAACGGTCTCGTATCTCAACGGGGATATGAGATTGCTCCCCGCATATTGCAAAATGCTCGAGCGATATATACGCGACGGAACTAATCTCACAACAGTTTTGATATATACGCCAGTTTAAATTAAAAGGAAAGGAAAGCTCGCAGGATGCCACATCTTCATTAACCACGTCAGAGATAACGGGCAGCCCAAAATAGAACTGACCATGATTGAAGCCTTTCTCACAAATAGAGGGAAAATAACCTTTTCGCGAATATTTAGGTGTCCGTTCGTAGGACAGTGTGGCCAAATGCGATTATAATTCATGAATATATCTAATAAAATACTATATACCCTGTCAGCTTCGAGGATGAATCGCATGTACTGGAAATTCATATTCAGATTAGTTGTATCAGGTTTCTACTTCTTACAATTATCCCGTAATGTATTTAAGAGGCCAAATCCCATTTTCTACGGCATAGTTAATTTCGAATGTTGGTCTTCTGTGCTATTTATTTTACTTCTCAAAACGAAAGAGGACAGAGGTGATGTATTCTTCCATACATCTGGATGCCTTTTTTTTTTTTTGCCTGCTTTATTAACTGGAGGATTTTTTTAAATTATGGAAACTGCCCCGAGGTTCAAGGAAAAGCTGAATAAATTGAGCCAGCAATTTTTTTTCATGGGTTCTAGTAATGAAAATATTTCTGTCGTAATATATTTGATAAGATACAATACACTTACTTGGCATATCATTATATACAAGACTTTTTCCTGGGTTCTAATAATAAAAATATTTCTGTCATAATATATTTGATAGGATAAAGTACACTTTACTTGGTATATCATTATATACAAGAGTTAAGAACATCAAATTGCTATAATGCTTAGGCTTATTAGTTCATGAACGACCTCACTTGCACCTGTTTTTCTAAATGGAATAAATATCCTTTCGACTTATCATTATATCAGTATTATTACTGTTATATAGAAATCAAGGTGCAAAAAAGGTCATTACCTTAATAAGAAAACCACAGAGAAGGGAATCGAAACATCTACAAGCATATCGAAATATACAAACAAATATAGGCACACAAAAATAAATCGAAACATATACAAACAAATCGAAGAAAACAAATACAAATATATACAGACAAATCGAAACATACACCTACAAACAAATACAAAAAGACACAAAATAATACAAATACATAATACAAATGCAAAAGACGCAAAATAATACAAACAAATAGTTACAAAATAATACAAAAAGAAAAGACGCAAAATAATACAACCAAGTACAAACAAATACAAAAAAAAAACAAAAACTTACACATACAAAAAAATAATTACAACCGCATAGAACCAAACACTAAGAAAAACCATGAATCGAGACAGCGGGATAATGAAAACAGCACTGTAGAATCTATCAAAACCGAAGAATTCCAAAAGGGTCCACATACATGAGGCCCGGAGGGAGGACTGTGTTCACGTCCTGCATGATGCTCCCATAAACCGTGATCTAGGCACTGAGAAGTAAATCCAGGCAGTTGTTATTTGCATAACAAAAACAACTAAAATAATAAGAATAAGATATTACCAGCAGTTAATATAATAATCATATGAATAAAAAAAAAAACTATTAGAACAACTTGAGCAACGAAATAATACGAAAATACATGGTGTCCATAAAGTTTCAGTACCATTACAAGTATTTATTGCTTAGAATGGTACTGGGACTTTATGGACACCCTGTATAACTTAAAAAAAAATATTTATCCACCTTCATTCGTGAAGGTGCGCAATAAAGCATAATACGAAAATAATGGACAACTTAATGGGCATCTATTATTATTATTAGTGTCATACCGACAGCAATATCATGTTCTATACACCGATATACTATAGCCCTTGTCACTAAGTGCATGGGTGACCACCAAGAGAGGTTGAGAGGTCAACTGCCGTCGGCATATACCCTCCACGTACAAGGGTTAGTCTGTAAGCCTAGCAACCTCATCCCCGAAACTAAAGGTTGAAAATAAAAATTAAAAAAACAAAGATGGCAAAAATCTTATATGAAAATTATGCTACCAAGACCCATGTTGAGAATGTTATGCTTTATATCCTCCTTGGAATAATTAGTAATAAAACAAAACCTATTTTTGAGAGTTAATCTCATACACACACACACACATATATATATATATATATATATATATATATATATATATATACATATATATATATATATAAACTTGCGCTTATAATATCCATACATACACATATAACGTGTTTATACACATACACACATGCATGAACACACGCAAAATCATGCAATCAAAAAAGGTCATCATAATTTCTACATTCTGCAATGTCATATCAATAGGTAATGCTATTGACCGTGTAATTGCAGCTCTGCAATACGGTAATGACTCCCGGTGCATTCAAACCGCTTTGGATTAAATTTTCATCGTCCTTTGTCCTCTGTTCGATTCGAGAATTCTTGTCTGGATACCGGCAAAAGCGAGCACTTTGTAAGCATGCAGCCATTACACCAGTTTTAAAGTTGCATTACTCTTACTTGATATCTTTGTCTATACAAGTAGATACAAAAGTAAGTAACTAATGTAAATATGTATATATACATATAATACATACATACATACATACATACATACATACATACATACATACATATCAGTTGTAATTTTCTTTGGATGTAAGTTATTCCCACGATATTGTTAATTGATTATTATGTATTTTTGTGGTTTAATATTTGTGAACATAAAAATAGTCACGCATTTATAAGTGACAAATAATATATATATATATATATATATATATATATATATATATATATATATATATATAGAGAGAGAGAAGAAGGAGAGAGAGAGAAGAGGAGAGAGAGAGAGAGACGACGGAGAGAGAGAGAGAGAGAGAGAGAGAGAGAGAATATATATTTGATCAAAAGCGACCAGTAGTTTTAACAAACACATGTAAATGTATATTTATAAAATGATATAAAATTATATAAAATGATAATAACATTGTAAATACAGAAGAGGAAAATAAGCAGTGAATTATGCAGATAGCTGAAGACTTGGTGCATAAGAATATTGATAGCTGGAGAAAGTTGCGCAGTATTGTAAGGGATTGATGTGTGTCATGCATACATGCATATATACAATCTTTGGTCATTTTTTCACCTGATACGTGTTTAATTGTGAAAGTGACAGCGACTTATCAACTTCTCACTTTCTTCACACTTTATGGATACTATTATCACTACAAAGCCTGAGATTCTAATGGAGAAAATCTGACCTGGTACATCAGAGAGAGGTAACGTTAACCACTAACAAAGAAGGATATAAGTTTACATACACACATACATACATACATATATATATATATGTATATATATATATATAATATATATATATATACATACATAGATACGGATAATTATCGAATTCAGATACATTAATTGTCAATTTTAAGTAGAGCTGGAATAGACCCGTCATAGCTAATTGTTTAAGCATTTATCACTATTTAGGCTGTAATCATATATATATATATATATCCATATATTTACACAAACACACACACACACACACACACACACACATATATATATATATATATATATATATATATATATATATATATATATATATATGTTGTCCATATATATATATATATATATATATATATATATATATATATATATATGTTGTCATTCGTGACGGCCATTCCGCCATTTTTCCTCTTATACGAGAGAAGCAGGACGGGAAATTTGAACAAATGCAAGCTTGGTGGCCATATCCAGAGCCTCGCCTTCCACCCATAAACCCTAGACCAGGCTACTCTCCCGAGGTCTCTTACTTTCAGACGCCACCGCAAGATAACAGCGCCAAGTTGGCACCCCCCACATGGAGAATTGTGATGCAAGTCTAGGCCTAAGACAAAAGGGACCAAGAGTCGGTGACCAGTTGGAAGTACACCCCAACTTTCGTAGGATGAGGGGTCGAACGCCGAAAGCGTGGTTGGCCGTCTTCACCTACTAGAGAGTCTTTGTGAGCGGACGTCCTGTCCTCTGTACGCCACTTCCCGAGAGGCAACTGTCTCTCCCTTACAAAGGTAGGTAGGTATCTGTTGTATGAGAACCTCGTTCCCTAACCTATCCTTCCTCCTTCCCAAGAATAACACCCCATCCTTCTCTCCTATCCGTACAGAAATAAATCCTATCCACTGATCCTTTGTTCCTCTCTCTCTCCTACCCTCCGGCGTGCCCTAGTGGCGGGCTTCGCTTGACACCGTTTTCCCCTTGCCCTGAGAGTCGCCTCTCTTCACAATGTCTAAGCGCTAACCGTTTTGTAAATATAGCTGCTGCCATGTGTAATTAATTATAAGACTTATTGCTACGTCCATTAGTGTAAATAATCTGTATAAGTCAAATAGTGCAGTGTAAGTGAATGGTTAAGTGGATTAGCGAATCTGTGCATATTAGCTAGTGTTTAATTGTCATAAATTTCCCTTCCAGGGGACGAGAGTTTGCTGAAACTTCCACGTATGGTTACGAACCACATAGCACACCACTCCACTCCAGAGAAGCCCTTGCAGCTTCAAGCTCCAGCGGTTAACCACAGTTAACCTAATATTATTTATATATAATATTATATCCGTTGTGCTCTCTTTTGTTACTATATTTATAAAGTAATTGTTAAATGCATTTATTGCCGGTATTTAGTGTCTGTATGCCGGCTGGCGACCTCCAAACTTCCTTCTTTTTTATCTATATAAATTATGATACACGAATGCGAGTAATATACAAGGCAAAAGCTCGCTCATATCATAAGAATATATTATTATATATATATATATATATATATATATATATATATAATATATATATATATATATATATATATATATATATATATATATCAATCCCTTACAATACTGAGCAACTTTTTCCTCCATCCATCAACATTCATGGGCACTAAGTCTTCAGCTATTAGCATTATTCGCTTCTTACCTTCCTCTTCTCAATTTACAATGTCATTATCATTTTATATCCGATTCTCAAGAAATAAGTCTAACAGGCCATTAATATTCTACGCAAGTTCCCACCGAACAAAATGCCCATCAAGACGATAATGAGAAAGGGAATCAGGAGAAGAAATATGCAAAATACAAATTAATTCACATTACACACACGACGAATAATTGTCAGTATTAATTCATTACCTCGCGTCTTCATTAAATCATCAGTGACCACGCATTTTCACTCATGGTCTATTGTCATACAATGTTTCGACGTCATTTCTTCGGTGCCAACAATGAGGGGGCTTGGGGACACTTTCATCAAGTCTCATAGACCTAAGAATGCTGTAAGCCTCCTTAAAAAATAAATAAATCAATCAATCAATCAAAAAATTGCACAGCTCATAACTCCACCAACCTTAACATCTAACCAACTCTTCCTGGGCCTCTGTAGGACCATCTCTCCTCAAAGCTTCACTCCAATCCATCCATAGCGTTTTGAGATATCTGAGCACCAAATACAGAAATACAATGCATCCTAAGCCTGCATCAGGCCCGGTTCTAACCCTAAATTAAATCAGCCTTTCTGAGATTCATGGCTCAAACGCCTATCTATCTATCTATCTATCTTTCTATCTATATATATGTGTGTGTGTGTGTGTGTGTGTGTGTGTTTAAAAATCACAGTAGATGCACGTGATTTCATTAAATAAGCGAATACCACAGGACAATGATAGGCAGAAATCCAAGCGGGGTCGTCTTATTAAGGACATAGTCAAGTAGAAAGCGCTTGGATTTCTGCCAATCATTTTCCTGTGGTATTCGCTTATTATATATAGATATATATATATATATATATATAAATCGATATAGTACTATATACATATAATATATATATAATATATATATATATATATATATATATAATATATATATCCACGTCCTATTTCATCCACAAGACCACCTTGCAACAGACACTACTGAAATCTCTCCAAAAACCGTTCTGAATATCCTCTGGACAGACAGGCACTGAGGCGGACAAACAGACCGACGCGGATGAACACACAAGACCGTCCAACTTGGTTGGCGGAGGTAATTACCAGAGGTAAGGCCATCAATTGCCAGAGGGTCTTCGGGTGAGTATTACAGTCTGGGTAATCAATACAGTATTTCACATCCAAGGTCTTACACCCTGATTAAGGCCAACTTCGCTGGCATATCACCTGCCACAACAAGTGGATTAGCTTCGGGATAACAGGATTAGGGCAAAGGAATAGCTTTTTTTTTTCTCGGTGGTATTTTGTAAGATATATTGGCGTTATGGGTCTGCCTTGATCCATAAAGTTACTCTGAATTGCGCATGTACGTAAAGTGTGTTGAAGTTAAAATGATGACATGGTTAATGCTGTTAGCAAGAATAACATGCTTATTCACGACACAGTGAAAACGCAGAATATGACACGATCCGAAAAAATTATTCTTATTATTATATCAAGTTTCTTTGAGATACTTTACAATAAAGGGAAGTTTAAATGTGCCATATTTATACTGGACATGTGTAAAGTTACTATTAAAATAAGCCACAGTATTGTTTTGAATTTTCAAATACATTTATATTATGATGCATTAAGTTGTTATTATTATTATTATTATTATTATTATTATTTTATTATTATTATTATTATTATTATTATTATTATTATTGCTTATTACTGCTTAAAATTCAAACTTCCAAAGAGAGAAGATACCGAAAGAAGAGACCAGTTATTAGAAAACAAAAAGGATAAACTAAAAATAATAAATAAACAAATAAAATTATAAGTTAATTTATTAAAATACATGGTGAACTTTTGAGGTTCTAATTGCTTATCATCCTCAAGGAGACTGTCCGAAGTCTAATGGTGTGAGGAACATAATATTGTAAACTTGTATATATATATACTATTAAATAAATATATAGATATACCGGTATAATATATATATATATATGTATATATATATATATAATATATATATATATATATTATATATATATATATATATATAATAAATATATTATATATATATATATATATATATATACATAGTATATATTTTTGTGGTCTAAACACACTTCCGCAGCCTTTCCATACTTTGGAACTTTCCCTCACTATCACATATCATTCCCCAGAAATGCTCTGAGCCTACATACTTACACCTACAATCCTACATAGATAAAATATACAATTCAGGCTGAAGGCCAATCGCTGGGACCTATGAGGTCATTCAGCGCTAAAAGGAAAATTGAGAGTAAGAGGTTTAAAAGGTGTAACAGGAGGAAAACCTCTATTTGGACTATGAAACATTGTTAGAGGATGGTGGAAAGTAAGATGGAAGAGCGAAGATGAATGGAGGTCCAGTAAAATAAATTAAAAGGGTTGCAGCTAGGGGTCGAAGGGATGCTGCAAAGAAACTTAAGTAATGCCTACAGTGTACCGCGTTAGGGACACTGGCGGCATAACCTCCCTAAGGGGTACACCTACACTGACTCTAAACGTTTCGCAACATTCCATCTATGCAATACATAATGGCCACTGAAACTAGACGTTCCCTTGCCTGAAGCCTACTTTCACACAATAACCAGCCACTCCCTCTCATAAGAACTTGCAACTGCTCTTATCAACTGGTGTTTACACCATCCATCACCAACTCGCTCCACATCATCTATAGCTCATTTCAGTCAAGGCAAACTTGGCTCTTCCTCTCTTCGTCTATCGGTTCTTAATCTTAATTTTCCAATATCTAGGAATGTTTTAACCTCATGATCTTTAAGAACCTATGGGAAAAAAAAGTGTCAATCCAGACAAATACTAAAGTTCATGCTGCCTTTTGCCTGTAAAAGCTCTCCGTCACATTCAGAATATTTCCACATTCCTTCACATTTCCAGATATACCAGGTAGTACAATGCACAGAAAATTCTGAATAAATTCACATGATCGAAGAAAAAGAATGAGAAAAGGCTTCCCAAACGTGGTCGGTCTTACTTTTCAAAATGAAATGCATCGTAAACACAGTAATACTATATCTCATCATTATTCTTATAACCTACTAACCAACCCTGAAGAAAAGCTCACGAAAAATGTCAACCAAAAAATTCTAGTTTTCTAGACAATAATGAAAAACTATTCACACAAGACACACACCAAGAACCAATCAATAGAACCATTGCCGTATAGAAATTGCCTCTGGCCCCTGAAGAAACAAAGGTGAAGGCTGCTCCTGGACAGAGAGTGCCGAGGGCCAATATTGGCACTGCTGACAAGTCCGAAGTGCATCAACAGGGCATTATAATTGATGAGTTCGTTGCGTGCCACGCACAACATAGGAGACCCAATACACTGAAGGACTTGCAAGGCCACGAAGCGTCTACCAGGAAGGTTTTACGATAACACAGCGGCCTCCGAACCTGTCATTATCGTCTCGGTGTTTCTTTTTACTTTTTTTTTCTTCTTCTTCTTCTTTTCGCAGTCTGAGGTCAAACTGTTCTGCTAAGTGGTAACAATATTTCTGAGGTTGTATTTGAAGACGTAATGGTATTACATGCAATTTCTATTCTCTCTCCCATACACTCCATAAAAGAGGAGAGAGAGAGAGAGAGAGAGAGAGAGAGAGAGAGAGAGAGAGAGAGAGAGAGAGAGAGAGAGAATTTGTGCGTATATTCTCCCATAAACTATATGTGGGAAAGAGAGGACAAATTAAAAGATCATTAGATCCAGAGAAGTTAAGAATTGGAAGGCACATTTCTAAAAGCAAAGATGGAAGAGAGAGAGAGAGAGAAGAGAGAAGGGTGAGGGGAGGAGAGGAGAGGAGAGAGAGGGGAGAGAGAGGGTGAGGGAGGGGAGGAGGAGATATTTGGGAGATGAGAGAGAGAGAAGAGAGGAGAGGCGAGAGAGAGATTGGAGAGAAGAGCGTGAGCTCGAACTTTGTCATAGATCCAGAGAAGTTAAGAATTGGAGGCACATTTCAATAAAAGCAAAGAATGGAAGAATAGAGAGGGAGAGCGAGAGAGAGGAGGAGGAGGAGGCGAATGAGGGAGAGATTGAGAGGAGACGAAGAACCGAAGGCGAATGAGCGAGAAGATATGTGAGAGAGAGGAGAGAGAGGAGAAGGATGGGGGGGGGAGGTTAGTAATAATAAAAGTCAAGTTCCACTAAAAAATGAACCACGATTTTCCAATGATTTCCTAATATCCAAGTCTTCAATTACGCTAAGCCTTCATGACAAGGCTCGGACCTTGAAGTTTATAATGAAAGATTTCATAGAAAAGCAACATGCATATTCCAGCGCTTTCATCAAGCACGCAATAGCCTCTCTCTCTCCTCTCTCTCTCTCTCTCTCTCTCTCTCTGACTGACCCTTGTGGTTCGTAGCAACGAAAATGAAAACACTAGACAGCGTCCATTGCTCCGTCAAAATGTGGGCCATTTCAAATCTTTCTGATCCATCCTAACCCTGACGCTAACCCATTTTTATTTATTCTTTAATATATATCTCGACATTTCTCACCTTTTGTCGTCCTTCACATACCACAAGTAATACACTGCCTGTCATCCAAACACCTTCAACCATTTCCCTTTTTTCCAATGGCACTCATAACCTAGATCCTGCGTTGATCTATCGTCTGTAAGGTAAGGTCCAAGTAAGTGGTGTATCATCTACAAACACCAGCCATTCCAACTTCCATTCACATCCAATTATCTTATCCAAAGTCTTACAGATATTACACAGCCAGGGAGACAATGTACT